>NC_088867.1:21346146-21584641 GCF_032884065.1 Artemia franciscana | reverse complement strand
CGAACATGCAACGCACAATTGTCCATGGGGAAAACAATCAGTATTAAGATCTATACCACATTTTTCTAATGATTGACCTTGAGCTTTGTTAATGGTGATTGCAAATGCTAATCGAATTGGGAATTGCAATCTTTTAAATTGAAAAGGCAGATCCGTTGGAATCATAGGAATGCGAGGGATAAGAACAGCCTCACCCTCAAAAGGCCCTGTCAAGATTGTGGCCTCTATTAGGTTTTCCATTGTTTTTTTTTTACGGCAAGTCGCGTGCCATTGCAAAGCTTTGGTGGGGTTGATATTTCTTGAAAGTATTATTGGTACGCCTATTTTTAGTTGTAGCACGTGTGGTGGAAACAATGAAAGATCTATGGAATTTAAAAATTCAGATGGATAATTAACCGCTTCATTTGGTTCCAAAACTGTGTCGACTGACTTGTAAAGGACTGCCTGGTCTCAAATCTTGGTCAAAACAATATTGTTGATTTCGTGGACGTCTATATTTTTGGGTGCGAGAATCGCTCTTTCACTTAGCCATTTATTATTTTTATAATTTTTTAGAATATTCGGAAATACTTTTTCAATCAATTAATTTTTGGACGTCACTAAATTACAGAAATCAGCAGGTAGTTGTATACGTCCTGAAATTGAGTCTATCGTATCATAAATGTCTTTTTGTTCCGACGTTAACTTGGAAATGTTATTTTGTACATACAACAATAGATCATTCGTACTGTAACTTTTTTCACGATCCAATTCTACACATGTCGAAACAGCAGCGATACGGTTAGGTGAAGGCATTCCCAAATCCTGAAGAGGTTTGTTTGCCATACGTACGCACAAATCTTCTATAATAACTAAAGTGTAGTTATAAATTTCTGATGTAAAATCAAAAGTCATATCTGACGTCTCTAACTGTTTTCGATGGAGTATATCTTCGGACATTTTTGACTTATATTTTTCCCATAACTCTGTAGGAGCTGATGAAGAGCAAGTTGTTAAAATGATGCCAAACAATGCACGAATTTGACTTGGGGTTGACGTTTCGCACTAATGGGGAATATGGAACAACCCACTGGTTATCTACTTCGATGGTGGTACCGTTGCCATTGTAGGTTCTTCAGTCATTTTACAATTAGAAATTTCTCTTTCAACGGTCTTCTTATAATTAAAAATTTGTCTTTGAACGATATTCTTAAATACCTGTGTCCTGGTCGTCATTTATATTCCCTGTGTCCCGGTCGTCATTTGTGTCCCGGTATCCCAGTCTGTAATTTCTCTTTGAGTGTCCCGGTCGTTATTTATATTCCCCTCTGTCCCAGTCGTCATTTGTGTCCCGGTCTGTAATTTCTCTTTGAGTGTTTTTTCTTTTTAGTATTTTTTAGTTTTTTACATTTTTTCTTTTTTCAGTTTTCTTCTTTATTTTTCAGCTTCACTATGAAAGAAAGAGAGCCGAACCTTTGTTTTTTTAACTAAAATCTGGTAGGCATTGATGACCTTATCCGAGTCAAAATCCCAAACCAATCATCATCGCTATCATTTTCAGTTTTGATATGTTTTGACTCTCGCTGTCCAGGTGGATCTTCATCTAACTGCGTGGTTTTGCGTTCTTTAGCCTCAAGCCTGTTTCCTTGCTGTTCTTTTGATTCCTCGGCACGCTTTCTTTTCTGACTTTCTCTATCAGCAGCAAGTTTTTTGGCATAGACTCTTTGAGCATCTTCATCGGCTTTTGCCATTGTAAGTTCATCAGTCATTTTAAACTTAAACATTAATAGATTTCTACGTGAACATATATGTCTTAAATATCTTTAATGACGTCACCGTCATAGCAAAAATGACGACAACTAACTTCATGACGTCAGCCGACACAGAAACATGACGTCACCTGATCCACAGACAGACACACAGACAGACAACTTATTTTTATATATATACTAGCTGTTGGGGTGGCGCTTCGCGCCACCCCAACACCTAGTTGGTGGGGCGCTTCGCGCCCCCCCAAGCCCCCCCGCGCGCGTAAGTCGTTACGCGCCATATTAGTTACGCGCCATTGTAGTTGTGTCCCTGTGTCCCACCTGTGAATATAGATAGATTTATATATGTGTTTCAAACTACGTAAAAATTGCGAATATACAACATTCTTGGCTTTCCCATTGTCTGTCCATATACAAAGCCGTATGTACTAATAATGACGTCATATGCAAACGCTCTTTTTACAAACAAACAAACATGCATACACACAACTCGTTTTTATATAGATAGATAGATAGATAGATACAATACAAATTAACTACGTAAAACTTGTGAATATACAACAGTCTTCGCTGTCCCCATTGTCTGTGCGTATAAATAGATTGTCAGGTTTACCGACCCTCAAAGATGCAACATACAATTGTACATTGGTAAAGCAATCTGTATCAAGATCTATACCGCATTTTTCTAGTGATTGCCCTTGAGCTTTGTTGATGGTGGTTGCAAATGCTAATCGAATTGGGAATTGCAATCTTTTAAATTGAAAAAGCAGATCCGTAGGAATCATGGGAATGCGAGGAATAAGAACAGCCTCACCCTCATAAGGCCCTGTCAAGATTGTGGCATCTATTAGGTTTTCCATTGTTTTTTTTTTTTATGGCAAGTCGCGTGCCATTGCAAAGCTTTGGTGGGTTGATATTTCTTAAAAGTATTATTGGTACGCCTATTTCTAGTTGTAGCAGGTGTGGTGGACACCCTGAAGGATCTATGGAATTTAAAAATTCAGATGGATAATTAACCGCTTCATTTGGTTCCGAAATACAAATTAACTGCGTAAAACTTGCGAATATACAACATTCTTCGCTGTCCAATTCTCGCTGCATATAAATAGATTGTCAGGTTTACCGACCCTCGAACATGCAACGTACAATTGTCCATGGGAAAAACAATTAGTAGTAAGATCAATACCACATTTTTCTAATGATTGACCTTGAGCTTTGTTAATGGTGATTGCAAATGCTAATCGAATTGGGAATTGCAATCTTTTAAATTGAAAAGGCAGATCTGTTGGAATCATGGGAATGCGAGGAATAAGAACAGCCTCACCCTCAAAAGGCCCTGTCAGGATTGTGGCCTCTATTAGGTTTTCCATTGTTTTTTTTTACGGCAAGTCGAGTGCCATTGCAAAGCTTTGGTGGGTTTATATTTCTTAAAAGTATTATTGGTACGCCTATTTTTAGTTGTAGCACGTGTGGTGTAAACCCTGAAAGATCTATGGAATTTAAAAATTCAGATGGATAATTAACCGCTTCATTTGGTTCCAAAACTGTGTCGACTGACTTGTAAAGGACTGCCTGGTCTTGAATCTTGGTCAAAACAATATTGTTGATTTCGTGGACGTCTAAATTTTTGGGTGCGAGAATCGCTCTTTCACTTAGCCATTTATTATTTTTATAATTTTTTAGAATATTCGGAAATACTTTTTCAATCAATTCATTTTTGGACGTCACTAAATTACAGAAATCAGCAGGTAGTTGTATACGTCCTGAAATTGAGTCTACTGGGAGCTTTCCGTTTCCAATTGTCAGCAATTGATCTGAAAATGTTTGACCAGAGTCATCGTTTTGCAATCGGACACGCATATTTGTAGTTAATTTTAATGTTTTTACGTGTGCCCATAAATTAGGATTTTTCAGGCAAGCATTCATTTCGTCTGCAGGAGTTGATCTAGGTATTATAGGTAATGTTTGCCTGAAATCTCCCGCAAGCAATATTAAGGTGCTGCCAAAGGGTTTCGACTTCCCTCGCAAATCTTTCAAGCATTGATCCAGAGCCTCGAGCGATTTTTTGTGTGCCATTGTGCACTCATCCCAAATAATAAGTTTGCATTGCTGCAATACTTTACCCATCCCAGATGATTTGGAAATATTGCACGTGGGAGTTTCTGTAGAATGCAAGTTCAGAGGTAATTTCAAAGCGGAATGAGCAGTTCTTCCACCAGGCAGCAATGTTGCGGCTATTCCGGACGACGCAATTGCCAACGCTATATCATTTTTAGATCGAATTGATGCCAGAATCAGTTTTATCACAAACGTTTTACCAGTACCTCCTGGCGCATCCAAAAAGAAAATTTCTCCAACGTTGTTATCGACACAATGCATTATCGTATCATAAATGTCTTTTTGTTCCGACGTTAACTTGGAAATGTTATTTTGTACATACGACAATAGATCACTCGTACTGTAACTTTGTTCACGATCCAATTCTACACACCTCGAAACAGCAGCGATACGGTTAGGTGAAGGCATTCCCAAACCCTGAAGAGGTTTGTTTGCCATACTTATGCACAAATCTTCTATAACAACTAAAGTGTAGTTATAAATTTCTGATGTAAAATCAAAAGTCATGTCTGACGTCTCTAACTGTTTTCGATGAAGTATATCTTCGGACATTTTTGACTTATATTTTTCCCATAAATCTGTAGGAGCTGATGGAGAGCAAGTTGTTAAAATGATGCCAAACAATGCACGAATTTGACTTGGGGTTGACGTTTCGCACGCGTCATTGATGCAGTTATCCCAGTGTTGGTCATTCTCCAATAAATTCAGAGCTTGGCATGCACTACGGTAAGTGTCATGTATAGTACCATTTACAGTCCTCAAATACTCAAAGGATGTCGGACCGGGTACATTCACCAAAAGCAGGCGTAGAAAGAAGCATTCATGTTGATTGGGGGTGAACGGTGTAGAGTCTTCCTATCGTGGTATCTTTGAAGATGGTAGGTTGGCCGTCGACTGACTTACCCTGTTTTCGACGTTCAAATACTTTATTTTTAGTATTCCACGTGTAATACGAAGGCACTTCAGTATACAGCAGTTTTTTTGCAAAAGAATCATTTTTGCAAAGCGAAAAAAAAGCTGTTAATGTTGTATCCGGTGGATTCAGGACTCTTTGTTGCACGTTGGTTTCCGTGAAATAAACACGTTGACCATTCTGTAAATGTACCGCTAAGTGAACAACAGCTGGACTACGTTCATGTATCGGAAATGAAAGAATTCGCCAAACAGCTTCATTACTGCTTATGTATCTTCCAGCCTGATATTCTACGATTTCATCGAAATCTTTGATTTCGGACTGCAAGCCAAAAACTGCCATGTCACTGCCTTTGTTGACGTATTTACATATGTATTTGATTGTCTTTACGGAATTACAGTATTCAACGTTTATGTGTGCATTAAATGTTTTTGATAATAAAGGGGAATATGGAACAACCCACTGGTTATCTACTTCGATGGTGGTACCGTTACGCTTCTTTATTATTGCTGTTTTACCGCCATCTTCAGTAGATCTTCTTCTATATTGTGGGTAACCATCATTGCCAGTAATTGTTTTGGGTACTAAAAGTCGAGGATATTGCTTTGTGCACCTTCCTTTGGCCATGCATGGTGAATTTTCGTTCAGTGCACCGCAAGGTCCATGCATCATATTTTTTTACAATAATATCATGTAACCCCTTATCGACATTTTTATCAGGTATTTCAGCGGAAATCACATCATCAATTTCGTTTGAAGTAATTTTTTTGTGTAGCCAGATTAGTATATGTGCGTGTGGCAAACCTCGTTTTTGCCATTCCACTGAGTACATCCAGCATCGCACTGACCCAAACACTTCATGTTTTACAAGGTAGTTTATCAGTGATTTCAACTTTTGCCGGAAGACACGTGCCGTAATGTCATGCCTATGAACCGCCGATTGTCCTTGAAGTAAAAGCTGCAGTATCTCGTCCCAAGATTGATTACATGTAAATGTAATAAATAAATCTGGACGACCATAGAGACGAACATACGCAATAGCATCTTGAGCATATTCATGCATATGACGGGGACTGCCAGCATATGACGAAGGTAAAATTGTTAATCTTCCAACGTTTGTGGTATTACCGTCATTTATAACTGCATCTCGCAAATGAATGTATTGTTCAGAGCGGAGCTTGGTCTGATTCAGGCGGATATATAGCAAACGTTCTGATTCAATTTTAGCATACATATCCACGACAAATTGGTGAAACAATTCACGGCATTTTAAAATATAATTTTCTTCATCCTGCCGAATCATTAGTCTATAGGAATAATAATGCATTGCACTGCATTTCTTATTCATTTCTTTGTTAGTGGCTGGATTCATCAATTTAATATTAAAGTGATAGCCGTCGGCTCCATCCCAAAAAATGATAGGATATTGTAGGGCATCGTAGCATCGATGAGTTTCAGCAATTCTTAACAACTGAGCGTTTCGCTTATGTAGAATAATATCTCGAGGTAAAAACTGATCACCGACCATAACGATTGCCACTTCGTCGATAGTCGGAGCATTGTATCTACGCACATGTTGGCCAGGAGGCGTTTTGTCAGCGGAAATAACAATTTTATGAGTATCAGTAGGCATCAAATCGATGGCTGTTTTGAACAGACGCACTAACTTATTATTTTCGTGGAAAAGATGTTGCAATTGGGAAACGATTGTCCTTTCAACGTTGGGAGAAATTTCGCAACGTGCATTCAATTCAGAATTTCTATCACTGATGAAGTACAATTGTAAAAATTTATGATTCTCGCCTGAGAATGGTAGAAGGGACCCTGCTTTATGATAAATTTGCCCTTTTACTTTGAAAGTAGACATAAATTGATCTGGATTTTCGATTTGGGCTCCAAACGACGTCATTTGGAAACATGAGTTGTATTGTCTGATTTTTGACAAAAAACGCTTAGATTCTGACGTATTTCCAGTAAGGAAAGTCTTCAATGGCTCTGGTGGTGCAGCCAATAGAGGAAGTTTAACTTTTCCTGAGGCGCAACACATTCCCATTGTTTCACCATTGAATTTCAAGGCCTTGCAATAGGGACAAATTTTAGACATTGTCCCGATTTGAACACATCTACTCAAGCTATAATCATCGACTGGGTTGTACCTGAATGCCAGGCGATAACTTTCAGATTGCTCTGATTCCTCGGCACGCTTTCTTTTCTTACTTTCTCTATCAGCCTCAAGCCTGTTTCCCTGCTGTTCTTTTGATTCCTCGGCACGCCTTCTTTTTTTACTTTCTCTTTCAGAAGCAAGTCTGGTTTCGCGTTGCTCTGGTAGTTCCTCGACACGCCTTCGTTGACGTAAATTGCACATTCTTAATCTGGCCATTTCTCTTTGAACCGCAAGCCTGGTTTTGCTTTTTGGTAACATTCTACCTTTTTCAATGTTTTTCAATTTTTCAGTGTTCATTCTAACATTGATGTTAGAAAAAAATTTTACGTACCAAGCATGCAAACACTCGACAATTTATAATAAAACTCAAAATTATGAATATCTGTTATAAGGTTTTCGAATTACTTTAATCTATTGTCAAAATATATAGAAATATTTATGCAATTACCAGTTTCTACATTTTAGTTTCAGTTTGCTTTTCAGTTTAGTTTCATTTTTATATATATTTAAGATATAATCTGGCGTAACGGTTTAGTTTTTTACCATTTTTCTTTTTCGAATTACTTTTATCTATTGTCAAAATATTTCGAAATATTTATGCAATTTCCAGTTTTTACATTCTAGTTTGTTTTCTTTTATATATACAGAAGATATAATCTAGCGTAACGGACAGACAACTTATTTTTATATATATAGATATATATATATATATATATATATATATATATATATATATATATATATATCTATATATATATATATATATATATATATATATATATATATGACGACATGATGACATGACGCCACTCGAAAGACCCACAGACAACTTATCTATATACTAGCTGTTGGGGTGGCGCTTAGCGCCACCCCAACACCTAGTTGGTGGGGCGCTTCGCGCCCCCCAAGCCCCCCCGCGCGCGTAAGTCGTTACGCGCCATATTAGTTACGCGCCATTGTAGTTGTGTCCCTGTGTCCCACCTGTGAATAGAGATAGTTATAAATATATGTTTTTAACTACGTAAAACATGCGAATATACAACATTCTTCGCTGTCCCATTGTCTGTGCATATAAATAGATTGTCAGGTTTACTGACTCTTGAACATGCAACATATAATTGTCCATGGGAAAAACAATCCGTATTCAGATCTATACCTCATTATTCTAATGATGTGTCCCTGTGTCCCGGTCGTCATTTATATTCCCTGTGTCCCGGTCGTAATTTGTGTCCCGGTGTCCCAGTTTGTAATTTCTCTTTGAGTGTCCCGGTCACAACTACAATGGCGCTTAACTAATATGGCGCGTAACTAATATGGCGCGTAACGACTTACGCGCGCGCGGGGGCTTGGGGGGGGGGGCGCGAAGCACCACCCCAACAGCTAGTTTATATATATGTAGATGTCCCGGTGTCCCGGTCGTCATTTGTGTCCCGATGTCCCGGTATGTAATTTCGTCAGTCGACAAACATGACGTCAGTCGACACACAAACATGACATCACTCGACAGAAACACAGACAACTTATATATATATATATATACTAGCTGTTGGGGTGGCGCTTCGCGCCACCCCAACACCTAGTTGGTGGGGGCGCTTCGCGCCCCCCCCAAGCCCCCCCGCGCGCGTAAGTCGTTACGCGCCATAATAGTTACGCGCCATTGTAGTTGTGTCCCTATGTCCCACCTGTGAATATAGATAGATATATATATATATATATATATATATATATATATATATATATATATATATATATATATATATATATATATATATATATATATATATATATATATATATATATATATATATATATATATATATATATATATATATATATATATATATATATATATATATATATATATATGGTTTTAACTACGTAAAACTTGCGAATATACAACATTCTTTGCTGTCCCATTGTCTTTGCATATAAATAGATTGTCAGGTTTACCGACTCTTGAACATGCAACATATAATGGTCCATGGGAAAACAATCTGTATTCAGATCTATACCTCATGATTCTAATGATTGCCCTTGAGCTTTGTTGATGGTGATTGCTAATCGACCATTCCCTGTCCCGGTGTCCCGGTCGTCATTTACATCCCCCTGTTTCCCCCGGTGTCCCCGTTGTAGTTGTGTCCCTGTGTCCCGGTCGTCATTTATATTCCCTGTGTCCCGGTCGTCATTTGTATCCCGGTGTCCCGGTCTGTATATACATTCGTTTTTTAGTTTTGTTTTTCTCCTTTATTTTTTTCCTTTTTTTTTCTTTTTTAGCTTATTTAGATTTTTAGATTTTTTAGTTTTTTTATTAGTTTTTAGTTTTTTTTTCTTTTTAGTTTTTTTGTCCCGGTCGTCATTTATATCCCCCTGTTTCCCCCGGTGTCCCCGTTGTAGTTGTGTCCCTGTGTCCCGGTCGTCAACATTCCTTTTGTCCTGGTCGCTTTCTCATTTATTTTTTTCTTTTTTAGTTCTTTTAGTTTTTACCTTTTTTAGTTTTTTTTAGTTTTTTAGATGAAAATTTTTTTTAGTTTTTTCCTTTTTTTCTTTTTAGTTTTTTATTGGTTTTTACCTTTATGTTAGCTTATTTTTCAGTTTTTTCCTTTTTTTTTAGTTTTTTTTTATTTTTTATTTTTTTTAGTTTTTTACCTTTTTTTAGTTTTTTTAGTTTTTTTAGTTTTTTTAGTTTTTTAGCTTTTTTACTTTTTTTATTAGTTTTTAGTTTTTTTGTAGTTTTTGCCTTTTTTTAGTCTTTTCAGTTTTTTTTTTAGTTTTTTATTGGTTTTTACCTTTATTTTAGCTTATTTTTCAGTTTTTTCCTTTGTTTTAGTTTTTTTTAGTTTTTAGTTTTTTTAGTTTTTTACCTTTTTTAGTTTTTTTAGTTTTTTTAGTTTTTTAGCTTTTTTATTTTTTTTATTAGTTTTTAGTTTTTTTTGTAGTTTTTGCCTTTTTTTAGTTTTTTTAGTTTTTAGCTTTTTTATTAGTTTTTAGTTTTTTTTGTAGTTTTTGCCTTTTTTTAGTTTTTTTAGTTTTTTAGCTTTTTTATTTTTTTTATTAGTTTTTAGTTTTTTTGTAGTTTTTGCCTTTTTTTAGTTTTTTCAGTTTTGACGTCACCTGATCCAGTTTTTTCAGGTGACGTCACCTGATCCACGATCCACAGATCCACAGACAACTTATCTATCTATCTATCTATCTATCTTCTTCTATATATATAAAAATAAGTTGTCTGTCTGTGGATGGATGGATGGATGTGTCAGGTGACGTCACCTGAAAAAACTGGATTAGGTGACGTCAAAACTGAAAAAACTAAAAAAAGGCAAAAACTACAAAAAAAAACTGAAAACTAATAAAAAAAATAAAAAAGCTAAAAAACTAAAAAAACTATAAAGGTAAAAACCAATAAAAAACTAAAAAAAAACTGAAAAAACTAAAAAAAGGCAAAAACTACAAAAAAAAAACTAAAAACTAATAAAAAAAGTAAAAAAGCTAAAAAACTAAAAAAACTAAAAAAACTAAAAAAAGGTAAATAACTAAAAAAATAAAAAATAAAAAAAAACTAAAAAAAAGGAAAAAACTGAAAAATAAGCTAAAATAAAGGTAAAAACCAATAAAAAACTAAAAAAAAAAGGAAAAAACTAATAAATGACGACACTCAAAGAGAAAGCGACCAGGACAAAAGGAATGTTCGATTAGCAATCAACAAAGCACCGGGACACAGGGAGTATAAATGACGACCAGGACATAAGTAAAAAAAAAAAAACTATCTATATATATAAAAACTAAAAAAATAAAAAATAAAAAAAAACTAAAAAAAAGGAAAAAACTGAAAAATAAGCTAAAATAAAGGTAAAAACCAATAAAAAACTAAAAAAAAAAAGGAAAAAACTAATAAATGACGACACTCAAAGAGAAAGCGACCAGGACAAAAGGAATGTTCGATTAGCAATCAACAAAGCACCGGGACACAGGGAGTATAAATGACGACCAGGACATAAGTAAAAAAAAAAAAAACTATCTATATATATAAAAATAAGTTGTTTGTGGATCTGTGGATCGTGGATCAGGTGACGTCACCTGAAAAAACTGGATCAGGTGACGTCAAAACTGAAAAAACTAAAAAAAGGCAAAAACTACAAAAAAAACTAAAAACTAATAAAAAAAATAAAAAAGCTAAAAAACTAAAAAAACTAAAAAAAGGCAAAAACTACAAAAAAAACTAAAAACTAATAAAAAAGCTAAAAAACTAAAAAAACTAAAAAAAAGGCAAAAACTACAAAAAAACTAAAAACTAATAAAAAAAATAAAAAAGCTAAAAAACTAAAAAAACTAAAAAAAGGTAAAAAACTAAAAAATAAATAACGACCGGGACACAGGGACACAACTACAACGGGGACACCGGGGGAAACAGGGGGATATAAATGACGACCGGGACAAAAAAACTAAAAAGAAATAAAAACTAAAAACTAATAAAAAAAACTAAAAAATCTAAAAATCTAAATAAGCTAAAAAAGAAAAAAAAAGGAAAAAAATAAAGGAGAAAAACAAAACTAAAAAACGAATGTATATACAGACCGGGACACCGGGATACAAATGATGACCGGGACCCGGGACACAGGGAATATAAATGACGACCGGGACACAGGGACACAACTACAACGGGGACACCGGGGGAAACAGGGGGATAACCTGACAATCTATTTATATGCAAAGACAATGGGACAGCAAAGAATGTTGTATATTCGCAAGTTTTACGTAGTTAAAACCATATATATATATATATCTATATTCACAGGTGGGACATAGGGACACAACTACAATGGCGCGTAACTATTATGGCGCGTAACGACTTACGCGCGCGGGGGGGCTTGGGGGGGGCGCGAAGCGCCCCCACCAACTAGGTGTTGGGGTGGCGCGAAGCGCCACCCCAACAGCTAGTTTTTATATATATAGATAGATTTTTTTTTTACTTATGTCCTGGTCGTCATTTATACTCCCTGTGTCCCGGTGCTTTGTTGATTGCTAATCGAACATTCCTTTTGTCCTGGTCGCTTTCTCTTTGAGTTTCGTCATTTATTTTTTTCTTTTTTAGTTCTTTTAGTTTTTACCTTTTTTAGTTTTTTTTAGTTTTTTAGATGAAAATTTTTTTTAGTTTTTTCCTTTTTTTCTTTTTAGTTTTTTATTGGTTTTTACCTTTATTTTAGCTTATTTTTCAGTTTTTCCTTTTTTTTTAGTTTTTTTTTATTTTTTATTTTTTTTAGTTTTTTACCTTTTTTTAGTTTTTTTAGTTTTTTTAGTTTTTTAGCTTTTTTACTTTTTTTATTAGTTTTTAGTTTTTTTTTGTAGTTTTTGCCTTTTTTTAGTTTTTTCAGTTTTTTTTCTTAGTTTTTTATTGGTTTTTACCTTTATTTTAGCTTATTTTTCAGTTTTTTTCCTTTTTTTTTAGTTTTTTTTAGTTTTTAGTTTTTTTCGTTTTTTACCTTTTTTTTATTTTTTTAGTTTTTTTAGTTTTTTAGCTTTTTTATTTTTTTTATTAGTTTTTAGTTTTTTTTGTAGTTTTTGCCTTTTTTTAGTTTTTTTAGTTTTTTAGCTTTTTTATTAGTTTTTAGTTTTTTTTGTAGTTTTTGCCTTTTTTTAGTTTTTTTAGTTTTTTAGCTTTTTTATTTTTTTTATTAGTTTTAGTTTTTTTTGTAGTTTTTGCCTTTTTTAGTTTTTTCAGTTTTGACGTCACCTGATCCAGTTTTTTCAGGTGACGTCACATGACACATCCACAGACAGACAACTTATTTTTATATATATAGATATCTTCTTCTATATATATAAAAATAAGTTGTCTGTGTGTGGATCTTTGGATGGATCAGGTGACGTCATGTTTGTCCGCATATGACGTCTGAATTATTTCACACTAATACAAAAGAAGAAAAAAACTAAAAAAGGTAAAAACCACAAAAAAAACTAAAAAGAAAAAAAAAACTAAAAAAGCTAAAAAACTAAAAAAAACTAAAAAAGGTAAAAATCTAATAACTAAAAAAAAACTGAAAAAAATAAAAAAAGGCAAAAACTACAAAAAAAATAAAAACTAATAAAAAACTAAAAAAGCTAAAAAACCAAAAAAAATAAAAAAAACTAAAAAAAGGTAAAAAACTAAAAAAAAAACTAAAAACTAAAAAAGAAAAAAACTAAAAAAAAGGAAAAAACTGAAAAATAAAAGAGAAAAAGAAAACTAAAAAAATATGAATAAATATATATAAAAATAAGTTGTTTGTGGGTTATGTCTGTCTGTCTGTCTGTCGAGTGACGTCGTGTTTGTCCGCATATGACGTCTGAATTATTTCACACTAATACAAAAGAAGAAAAAAAACTAAAAAAGGTAAAAACTACAAAAAAAAACTAAAAAGAAAAAAAACTAAAAAAGCTAAAAAACTAAAAAAAACTAAAAAAAGGTAAGTTGTTTGTGGGTTATGTCTGTCTGTCTGTCTGTCGAGTGACGTCGTGTTTGTCCGCATATGACGTCTGAATTATTTCACACTAATACAAAAGAAGAAAAAAAACTAAAAAAGGTAAAAACTACAAAAAAAAACTAAAAAGAAAAAAAACTAAAAAAGCTAAAAAACTAAAAAAAACTAAAAAAAAGGTAAAAAACTAAAAACTAAAAAAAACTGAAAAAACTAAAAAAGGCAAAAACTAAAAAAAAACTAAAAACTAATAAAAAAACTAAAAAAGCTAAAAAACTAAAAAAACTAAAAAAACTAAAAAAACTAAAAAAAGGTAAAAAACAAAAAAAACTAAAAACTAAAAAAGAAAAAACTAAAAAAAAGGAAAAAACTGAAAAATAAGAGAAAAAGAAAACTAAAAAAATATTAATAAATATAAAAAATATAAATATAAATATAATATAAATTAGCAATCAACAAAGCACCGAGACACAAATGACGACCGGGACACAGGGAGTATAAATGACGACCAGGACATAAGTAAAAAAAAAAAAAAAAACTAAAAAAACTAAAAAAATGGTAAAAACTACAAAAAAACTAAAAACTAATAAAAAAACTAAAAAATCTAAAAATCTAAATAAACTAAAAAAGAAAAAAAAGAAAAAAGGACAAAAATAAAGGAGAAAAACAAAACTAAAAAACGAATGTATATACAGACCGGGACACCGGGATACAAATGACGACCGGGACACACGGAATATAAATGACGACCGGGACACAGGGACACAACTACAATGGGGACGCCGGGGGGCAAAGGGGGATATAAATGACGACCGGGACACCGGGACACAAGGAATATAAATGACGCCCGGGACACTCAAAGAGAAATCACAGACTGGAACACCGGGACACAAATGACGACCGGGACACAGGGAATATAAATGACGACCCGGACACAGGGACATAACTACAAAGGGGACGCTGGGGTGCACAGGGGGATATATAAATGACGATGGCGACTCAGGGAATGGTCGATTAGCAATCACCATCAACAAAGCTCAAGGGCAATCATTAGAATCATGAGGTATAGATCTGAATACGGATTGTTTTCCCATGGACCATTATATGTTGCATGTTCAAGAGTCGGTAAACCTGACAATCTATTTATATGCACAGACAATGGGACAGCAAAGAATGTTGTATATTCGCAAGTTTTACGTAGTTAAAAACATATATATATATATATATATATATATATATATATATATATATATATATATATATATATATATATATATATATATATATATATATATATATATATATATATATATATATATATATATATATATATATATATATATATATATCTATCTATATTCACAGGTGGGACATAGGGACACAACTACAATGGCGCGTAACTAATATGGCGCGTAACGACTTACGCGCGCGGGGGGGCTTGGGGGGGGCGCGAAGCGCCCCCACCAATTAGGTGTTGGGGTGGCGCGAAGCGCCACCCCAACAGCTAGTATATATATATATATATATATATATATATATATATATATATATATATATATATATATATATATATATATATATATATATATATACTAGCTGTTGGGGTGGCGCTTCGCGCCACCCCAACACCTAGTTGGTGGGGGCGCTTCGCGCCCCCCCCAAGCCCCCCCGCGCGCGTAAGTCGTTACGCGCCATAATAGTTACGCGCCATTGTAGTTGTGTCCCTATGTCCCACCTGTGAATATAGATAGATATATATATATATGGTTTTAACTACGTAAAACTTGCGAATATACAACATTCTTTGCTGTCCCATTGTCTTTGCATATAAATAGATTGTCAGGTTTACCGACTCTTGAACATGCAACATATAATGGTCCATGGGAAAACAATCTGTATTCAGATCTATACCTCATGATTCTAATGATTGCCCTTGAGCTTTGTTGATGGTGATTGCTAATCGACCATTCCCTGTCCCGGTGTCCCGGTCGTCATTTACATCCCCCTGTTTCCTCCGGTGTCCCCGTTGTAGTTGTGTCCCTGTGTCCCGGTCGTCATTTATATTCCCTGTGTCCCGGTCGTCATTTGTATCCCGGTGTCCCGGTCTGTATATACATTCGTTTTTTAGTTTTGTTTTTCTCCTTTATTTTTTTCCTTTTTTTTTCTTTTTTAGCTTATTTAGATTTTTAGATTTTTTAGTTTTTTTATTAGTTTTTAGTTTTTTTTTCTTTTTAGTTTTTTTGTCCCGGTCGTCATTTATATCCCCCTGTTTCCCCCGGTGTCCCCGTTGTAGTTGTGTCCCTGTGTCCCGGTCGTCATTTATATTCCCTCTGTCCCGGTCGTCATTTGTATCCCGGTGTACCGGTCTGTATATACATTCGTTTTTTAGTTTTGTTTTTCTCCTTTATTTTTTTCCTTTTTTTTTCTTTTTTAGTTTATTTAGATTTTTAGATTTTTTAGTTTTTTTATTAGTTTTTAGTTTTTTTTTCTTTTTAGTTTTTTTGTAGTTTTTACCTTCTTTTTAGTTTTGTTAATTTTTTTTTTTACTTATGTCCTGGTCGTCATTTATACTCCCTATGTCCCGGTGCTTTGTTGATTGCTAATCGAACATTCCTTTTGTCCTGGTCGCTTTCTCTTTGAGTGTCGTCATTTATTTTTTTCTTTTTTAGTTCTTTTAGTTTTTACCTTTTTTAGTTTTTTTTAGTTTTTTAGATGAAAATTTTTTTTAGTTTTTTCCTTTTTTTCTTTTTAGTTTTTTATTGGTTTTTACCTTTATGTTAGCTTATTTTTCAGTTTTTTCCTTTTTTTATTAGTTTTTAGTTTTTTTGTAGTTTTTGCCTTTTTTTAGTTTTTTCAGTTTTTTTTTAGTTTTTTATTGGTTTTTACCTTTATTTTAGCTTATTTTTCAGTTTTTTCCTTTTTTTTATTTTTTTTTAGTTTTTAGTTTTTTTAGTTTTTTACCTTTTTTTAGTTTTTTTAGTTTTTTTAGTTTTTTAGCTTTTTATTTTTTTTATTAGTTTTTAGTTTTTTTTGTAGTTTTTGCCTTTTTTTTAGTTTTTTTAGTTTTTTAGCTTTTTTATTAGTTTTTAGTTTTTTTTGTAGTTTTTGCCTTTTTTTAGTTTGACAACTTATTTTTATATATATAGATAGTTTTTTTTTTTTACTTATGTCCTGGTCGTCATTTATACTCCCTGTGTCCCGGTGCTTTGTTGATTGCTAATCGAACATTCCTTTTGTCCTGGTCGCTTTCTCTTTGAGTGTCGTCATTTATTAGTTTTTTCCTTTTTTTCTTTTTAGTTTTTTATTGGTTTTTACCTTTATTTTAGCTTATTTTTCAGTTTTTTCCTTTTTTTTAGTTTTTTTTTATTTTTTATTTTTTTTAGTTTTTTACCTTTTTTTAGTTTTTTTAGTTTTTTTAGTTTTTTAGCTTTTTTACTTTTTTTATTAGTTTTTAGTTTTTTTTTTGTAGTTTTTGCCTTTTTTTAGATTTTCAGTTTTTTTTTTAGTTTTTTATTGGTTTTTACCTTTATAGTTTTTTTAGTTTTTTAGCTTTTTTATTTTTTTTATTAGTTTTTAGTTTTTTTTGTAGTTTTTGCCTTTTTTTAGTTTTTTCAGTTTTGACGTCACCTAATCCAGTTTTTTCAGGTGACGTCACCTGACACATCCATCCATCCATCCACAGACAGACAACTTATTTTTATATATATAGATATATATATATATATATATATATATATATATATATATATATATATATATATATATATATATATATATATATATATATATATATATATATATATATATACATATATATATATATATATATATATATATATATATATATATATATATATATATATATATTTATATATATATATATATATATATGCTTATATATATATATATATATATATATATATATATATATATATATATATATATATATATATATATATATATATATATATATATATATATATATATTTATACTATCCATTGGGTAGAAAGGGAGGCAGCCTGTTATCAAAATTTGTATATCTATGAAGAGTTATACTTTTTTTTTCTATCTGGAAGTTGACTCCCATTGAAACTGTAGCGAAAATGAAGAGAAAGGTAAGAAAAAGTATTCTTATTTACTTTAAATGTTAATATACCTATATATTCTTATCCCTTAATAACAGAGAAATGGATAAACTCTTAGTCGAAACTAATATCTATGAAAAGCCGAGTTTTTATTCTATCTAAATTAAAAGCCTTGTTGGAAACTATAAAGAATTTGAAGAGAAAAGTAAGACATTATGTTTATTTACCCTCCCTCCCCCCATAAAAATCAGAATTTCACGGCAACGTTGATTCTAATGTTAAGACATTTGGTACAGTTCCTAAAATCGTCTAGTGCGCAAGCACACTGGTTAAAAACAATGAGAACTGGAGACAAAATTGCAAATGAGATATGCCACATTCGCCACCTTGTAATTAACCATGTCCATTCTCGAAGAAGGGGAGGGGTAAACGAAAGCATATTTTTAAATATGTCATTGTTTTCATTCAAGGACAATTTACACTTTTGAAAAAATTTGGAGACTGAGGAGATCGCCACTGCAGCCCCTCGTAATCATGACAATTTTCGTCCCTTAGAAACTTGAAAATCACCCTTACTTTCATGAAAAAATATTAAATTTTTTTATTCAACTAATACACGAGTAACATGGATACGACAAGTTCTGACTCAGCAATTTTTTTTAACAATTAAGAGCCAAGCCTTGCATTTCTTACAAGCTACTAAAAGTATTTTCTTATTTAAGCCCTAAAAAGAGCAAAGGGTGGACCTAGGTCATGGAGGAAGCTAGGCTAAAGAAGGCATGCTGTCCACCCAGTTTAAAGTTTTCCCATTAATAGCTTTCTCGGCACCATAGTTGAGATTTAAGTATAATGTCTATTTGTGTAAAAGATTAGCTACGCTCATTTACCATACTGCAGGATTCAGCACTCCAAAAGCACTTGTATTTACCCACAAGGGAGGAGGAAGGTTTCATACCCTCACCCCAATTCTCTATGGATCCCAACTTGTCTCTTCAAAAGTTTATATACTTAGCCTGTAATATATATTTGATTAATATTATAATAGTAGCAAGTCGGCTACTTAGTATCAGGGGCGCAATTTACTTTGGGATAGGAGGAAACTACTCCTGAGACCTCAGTACCCCCCTCAGATCCCATTATGACCCTCAGCTAAAATCTCTTCAAAAATCTTGTCTAAACTAAGTTAAGCCTCCATAATTCAAGCATCCACAGACACAGGTCAGTTTTCTTTAGTATATTTTTGTCTCTATATGGTACTATATGGCTTATTTTTCAGATTTCACTGTCATTTTTGCTTGATTTGGGAAAATTGGCTCCAAATTTCCCCCTCCCCCGGATTTTTACGAAATTACGTCACTACTTTGTATCTTTGACTGGACATCTCTTCCCCAAAAGTGTCAGTTTGGTTATACTCCTAAGCCCCGAGCCGTGTAATTAACCATTATGACAATGACTTTGGCTATTTTGTTTTCAGTCATATTGCATAAAGTGTGTCTTAAAGAAATCAGCCCACTCCCCCTTTTTTACATTAAGATTAAGACAGTCAATTTTCTAAAGCATATTTCTAACGGAAGCCTTCAAATGCTTTGCGGAAATCCTTTAAGCCACTAAAAATCTGGGAGGTCTTTTTAACAAATTGGGGAAATGTAACAACAAGCCCGCTTATTGTCAAATTGTTCAAGATCAAAACGTCGATTGGGTGACGGTTCGTTTAAATGCGACACCAACCGTGAATAATTGAGAGGCTCAGTTTAAGTTAAACCGTGTGAATTTTCCAAGTTCCGCGGAACAGGGAACGTGTGTTTACATAGCGGAAATTAAGAGACCTGGAAAATTTGCTTATAAGAAGACACATGAGATATGAAAATTTCACAAGTGGTATTAATTAAGACATTTGTTTATACTTATTAGTTCTATAGTAAACACTCGAGAATTTGTGACGCGCTCATAATAGAAAAACTAGTCAAGCAACTTCTTTAACAAAAACTTTCCTTTGGCTTGCTATGACAATATTTCTGAATAGGGTTGAGGGGCAAAAAAAGTACCTAGGTTAGATTAGCTATTTAATACACTGCACTCTGGATGACCCCCCCCTCTCAATAATTTTGCTAGGTAGTTTTCAAAATTTTGTTACTAAAGTTTTATACATTTATCATATTTTGTTTTATTTCATTAGCATTAACCAAACTTCACTTTTCGAGTGTTTATTTTGTAACCAATAGCTACTTATCTGTATCTTTTATCTTGTTACTATTCAGCTAATGCAATCAAACTTAAAAATTTAAACACAGTTGAAAATATGTTGGAATGCACGTAAAGCTAATCTAGCTATAAGTAGAGTAAAAACTATTCACAATATTTAAATAATTTCTCGACCATTTATTTCTTTGCTTAAAATGAGTTATATTTTATGAGGTTTGAAAGTATCACTAATGAGAGGGGGAAGAGGTAATTATAACCCTTAGAGAGCAATGTTACATATGCAGTAAACACTTTTAGAATCTTCGTAGGAAATATAATCCCTCTTTAGCAAAACGGTTGTTTCTGAACTTCTCATCCTAGCAGTGTTCCCAAGTTCTTCCCCCCTCCCAAACAGCAAATGTACACACTACCTCTAGTGATTCCTAGACAAGCACTATTTCTTCCAGTGATTTAATTTAAAATAATACCCTCTACTAGACGGTAATACCATTACCACACTTAGGCTAGTTTAAAATATCCTAACATCAGTGGTTAAAATTGAAACACCTTCAGATATATAGTTTAAATAAAAAAAATGTGAAATCAATGCCATTTCTAGGTCAGAAATCGTAAGCTTCACTGTTAAAAAAAAGTGGAAAAGTTTTATTTGTAATATTTTTCTGGATTGCTGGAAACAGATGAAACTAGGGTCTGTTTTTGTAATTTTACCGTGTCAAAATGAAACGATACCTTACAAGTAAATAAGGCTTTAGGTAATTAAATGAAAAAACTTGTTTTTTTTATTTAATTTCTGAACGTTTTTGAATTAATGCATGTTTTGATTTTGACTCTCCGCACATAAATAATTAAAACGAAATTTGTATATTAATTTTTTGAGCTAAATGGCTTTCTCATAGTTTTAATCGGAAGATTTTGAGAAAAAAGGAGCGGTGGAGGAGGCCTAGTTACCCTCTAATTTTTTAATTACTTAAAAAGGTAACTAGAACTTTTAATTTTTACGAACGTTTTCATTAGTAAAAAATATGCGTAACTTACGAATTAACTTACGTAACGAACTTCTATATTCGTATATTTTTATTACAAACATGAGGGGATTCACCCCGTCGTCAATACCTCGCTCTTTACACTAAAATTTGAATTTTGTCCCAATTCCTTAAGAATTACCCCTGAATCACAAAGGCCGTAGAATAAATGGTTGAAATTACTAAAAATACTTTAGCGTTAAGAGCGAGGTATTACGAGGAGGTGAATCCCTCATATGCGTAATAATTTCGGTTCGTTTTAAGTTTTAATGCTGCTCCTTAATTTCAGTTGAAAAAACTGTTTATATTTATTTTTTCATTATTTTTTAAATAATGTTAGAAAGTCCTGCCACCCTTTATTGAAATTCTCTTCCCCCATGACAAGTTCCTCCATGGAAAGATCCTACCACGTAACCCCCCCCCCCCCCCACAGCTTCTCCCCACCCAAACCTAGAACTTTCAATTTTCGTTAAAATGAGCCCTCTCGTGACATTCTAGGACCACTGAGGCGATACGGTTACCCCTTGGGGAAAAAAAAAAAAACAAAAAAAAAAACAACAAATAAACACGCATCCGTGATCTATCTTATGGCAAAAAATGCGAAATTCCAAATTTGTCAAGATAGGAGCTTGAAATTTCTACAAAAGGGTTCTTTGATACGCTGAATCTGATGGTGTGATTTTCGTTAAGATTGTATTACTTTTAGGGGGTGTTTCCCCCTATTTTCAAAAATAAGGCAAATTTTCTCAGGCTTGTAATTTTTGATGGGTAAGACTAAACTTGATGAAACTTATATATTTAAAATCAGCATTAAAATACAATTCTTTTGATATAACTATTGGTATCAAAATTCCGTTTTTTAGAGTTTTGTTTACTATTGAGCCAGGTCGCTCCTTACTACAGTTCGTTACCACGAACTGTTTGATATAATGTCCAATAACTATGGAACGGACAACGTAAGGATTATTTCTGATTATTTATATAATCACTAGCTTTTTATTCTTTTATTCCTTTCTATTGTTTTATTTTATTAATGGGTCTTTTGCTTTTATTATTTATAGCCTTGAATCCTTGAATAAACTTTACTATATAATTCTAAATGCTCTATAATTCATTAACGTGAATTTTTGCTTGGTCCACCTTAGGTACATCGGAGCTTCTGTAGATCGGTGGTCTTGTCTGCAGTATAAAAGCATATTTTTATTTTTATAAATACAAAAATTTTGATGTCTTTCATAGAGCCCAGTTAGCTATACCATCCATCCCAAACTATGTAACAGTCGAGATTGAGAACTTACGTTTCTAACAAGATCAAACCGCATCTTTCCACAAAAATTCACATAATTAATAATGCCATCTATCTTCATTCTAGTAAATAAATTTTTCTTATAAACATTGATCTTGTAATTGTTCATTTTTGGTATTCTGTTACATGTTCACGCTGGAAACCGTGTAACTTGATTCGTTCCACGATTCAATAGTCCTTTTTGTCATTGTCCCAGTGCTGGTGGTCTTTGCTTGTCATTCTAAGCATTACTTTTCTAAAAGATCCCCCTGATATTTCCCCTCCTGATGGATAATAACATCCAATAGGAAAAATTTGTATCGTTTATGGCAGGCGAATCAAATTCTGTCCGTTTGACATCTGCGAAATCAATACGTTTATTAGTTCCATAATCTATATGTTAACTGCAACTATAAACGGTATTGTGACGTCATACAAAGCACATTTATGTGAATTGGAAATATGGGAATATTCGGGAAAAACCATAAGAAAGAGAATTACATTTAAGATACAATTTGGTAGATGTAGGTAGAGGACACAGACTCAACCCCCCCCCCCCTTCCCTCGAATGATGCAAGCACGTACACATAAATCTATGTTTGGTCAACGTATCTACACATCTATGAACACAATGTAATCGTTTTTTTTTATCTATTGTTTTTTAAGTATGCTTTAAAAGGTAAAAAAATTAGAAAGGTAACAAGAATAAAACAAACAAACGCCAAATTAATAAAGACTAAAAGCCTAAAAAATTGCCCGTTAGATAGACAAAAGCCAAACACGTGTGATCGTAGCGAAGAAGTAGCACTGAGAAGAAAATTTGAGACACAGTACATAACGATTTTGAAGCAAAAATATAAACTTTCTAGGAAAGGAAATTTTATTACGATGCTTTGGCTACTATATTTAACTGTAGTACATACTAATCGCAAAATTGCTTTATGAAAAGCTCATAAAAATTTACAATAGACTAAGTGAGTAAGTGGCTTAACCTGTGCTTATGCGGTTTTATAGTTCAATTTAAACTTGGGGTTGATTATGTCTCTTGTTGGCATTATTAAGATACGATTTGTAAAATTTTCCTGAATGGGTTAAATGGCAATGAAAACACGTATTTAAAGACAATAAACATAAGTAAGCTATAATCAAAGAAACCGTTCACAACAATAAAACCATTTTGGTACACATGTGACATGTACTAATTGGACCTTCGACATAACAAAGCGACTCCTGTTTGGGTCAGTTTTTTGAGGATCAATAAACTTTCCAAATGGAAACCCATATGTCATCAATATTCCCTTCCATTTTCTTGTCCGTCAACTTGATCCCTGGTAGTCCTTTCAACCACAAAGTACTACTGAATACTTTTTAAAATTCAAGTTAGTTTCTTATTGGGGGTACTCAAGTCGTGAGAAACGCAAAATTCGGTCATAATACATTTTAATATTGAAATTTATGCAGTCTGGGGTTGCATAAGTAGGTTTTTGTACATAGCTTGGGTAAAGTCGGAAGCCCAAATCAGAAATTCAAATTTTTATGGTATGGAAAAAGTCAAACCTTAAATTGCGTTTATTGTACAAACTGTTGAATTTTCAGTAGCCACTTTAATGCATAATATTTTACTTTAATACCCTTTTTTTACGTATTTCGGCTTACCGTGAAAATTTGATTTTATAAGGTATCCAATTTTTGTATCTCTTGCTGCCATTTTATGCAAAATGTCGCAAAAGATTGCAATGAAAGGTTTTATGGCAGTATGCATACTTTGCCCTGGCACCAAATGAAAAAACAACAAGATATCAGCTTTCCTAAAATTAAACTGCAAAACATGGAACAAATCTTTGTGAATCTGTAAAAATAAAGCAAAAAAGGAACACGGATCCCCCCCCCAATCCTTTTATTTTTTATGGAATCAGCAATTCAAAATGCTTTTAAATAAAAATAAAGAGCAACAGTGAAACTTTACACAAAACACTTCACATAAGCTGGGGCATAGAGAAGAAATTCTGGAAGCTCCATTCAATTACACCAACAACAACAAAAACTTCACATAAGGTTGCAATTAAAATGAGCCAAAATAACCATGAATATAAAAAAGGGGTTACCACCTACTCAATCCTTCTGTATGAGTGCTGAAGTTCAACTTGTGGTCTATTAGGAACCTACCAGAATCCAACAAATAGACGGATTTGGTTGCTACAACAACTTTTTAAAAGAGGTTAATTTTTAGCTTACTAATGATGCCGAAGTTTTTTAAAATGTTTACTATTTCAGTAAAGTACCAGTAATGTTATAGCGTTATGAACTAGACAGTTTGATTGAATTAGCATAAAAAGAAAAATCTAAGCAACTTATGTATTAACAATTACATGATGCAGATGTTAATATAATTTAAATTGTGTTATAGTTCTAATAGTAAATCAACTTATAATTTTTTGTTGAATTTGTTTAATTGATGTTTTAGAGAAGTTCAGCCAAACAGCAACAAAATAGATTTTCTGTATGGGCTATTAATAAAATTTTGAAAATAAATTTATAAT
The DNA here is from genome assembly GCF_032884065.1 of Artemia franciscana. Taxonomy (NCBI): domain Eukaryota; kingdom Metazoa; phylum Arthropoda; class Branchiopoda; order Anostraca; family Artemiidae; genus Artemia; species Artemia franciscana. The sequence goes on along the minus strand of NC_088867.1, from coordinate 21,560,114 downwards.
TTTTAAGCTTGATCTGAGCTTGAATGTCCATCTCCGTTCCATATTTTAATTTTTGAACAGTTTGAATATGTGGTCATCTAAGACGATGATTATGATCTTTTATGGATATCATGCGTCAGTCTAATTTGAAAGGACTTGTTAAAGGGTGAAAGGATATAGTTTACGTAACGTAACTTAAACACTTAGCCACACATTTAACCACCTAATTTAATATAATTTAAAATATATAAACAACTACCTGAAGTCACCATAGTTTACAAATACTATGGTTCATTTTGGACAATTACTGAACCATCATTGTAGTCCTACATCTGCATTAATTTCGAAATGTGCTAAAATGGAAAGAGTAGGTTTTTTTCTCTTTTACTTGGAACCGGAATTTTACAAGAAAGGTCGCCATTTTTATATATGCACTGACAAATGCCATTGGAAAATCTATTCAACTAAGTCTTTAAGCAAAAGTGATTCATTTGGTATATTTGTATTATGAAGGAAAGTTTAGAAGGTTTCAGCAACAGCTGCAACCAAGTTGAAAGTTTAAAAACCAAACATATAAACCAAAGTTTTATAGAATATCTAAAAATACGCTATGAAAAAAACCGTCTAGTAAGAAAAATTGTCATTTGTAGCTGATTCGAGAAAAGTAACTATTATTTCGACTGTTCTTAATAGTAAAATTTTATTGCGAAAACAAATTACTGAGAATAATAGAGCCTGAAACCCGTTGAAAGTGGCCTCAGGTCAAATTGGAGAGTGCACTATTGGAATTACCATTTTAAAACTCCAAACAGGAGAAATCACAGCCTCCCCCAACTTGTGGAACAAGACGAAATTACTTTTTGCATGGGAAGCGCCGATGATATTTTCTTTTTCTTTTTTTCCCTGGGAGTGATCGTACCTGACCAGATGTCATAGAATGATGAAAGAAGGGTCATTTGAGTGGAAATTTCAATATTTAATGCTATTTTTCAGTGACTTTTCAGCTTTAAAAAGAAGGAATTTTTTTTTTCTTGCATGGTTAGCATGCATCTCGTTATCTTCTTTGATTTTTTTTTACGACTAGCAGGTAGGCACAAGATCGGCAAGAGAACTATAACTACTACCTCTCTTTACGTGCTTCTTACAAGTTTATCTTAATAACTTCGTCGGAAAGTGCCATATGGCACCTTTTGGAGTAGGAAGGCTGGAATATATTACAGTGCTATCGTTATTATTTTAATGGTTGCAAAACCTCAATTAAAGGTTTAAAATCCTTCTTCTTGTATACTCCCTTTCCCAGCCTTATGGAGATTAAATACAAAAAAAACAAGTTTTTTCAACTGAAAGTAAGGAGTGACATCAAAATTTAAAACGCACAGAAATTACTTCGTATATGAAAGAGGCTGCTTCCTCATCAACGCCCCGCTCTTTACGCTAAAGTTTTTTACTGTTTTAGAAAGAAGAATTGAGAGAAAGAGTCAAACTTTAGCGTAAAGAGCGGGGCGTTGATGAGGAAGCAGCCTCTTTCATATACGAAGTAATTTCTGTGCGTTTTAAGTTTTGATGTCACTCCTTACTTTCAGTTGAAAAAACTTGTTTTTTTTTATTTAATTTCTGAACATTTTTGAATCAATGCATGTTTTGATTTTGGCTCTCCGCAGAGGAATAATCAAAACGAAATTTGAATATTTTTTTTTGGGGGGGGGGGGCTAAATGGTTTTCTCATAATTTTGATCGAATGATTTTGAGAAAAAAAGAGCGGGGGCGAAGCCTAGTTGCCCTCCGATTTTTTGGTTAATTAAAAAGGCAACTAGAACTTTTAATTTTTTACGAATCTTTTTATTGGTAAAAGATTTACGTAGCTTATAAATTAGCTTACGTAAAGAACTTTTGTATTCTCATGTTTTTATTACATATATGAGGGGATTCGCCCCATCGTCAGTACCTCGCTCTTTACACTAAAGCTTAAATTTTATCCCAATTCATTAAGAATGACCCCTGAATCACAAAAGCCGTAGAATAAATAGTTGAAATTACTAAAAATACTTTAGCGTAAAGAGCTAGGTATCATAAGGAGGTGAGCCCCTTATATGGGTAATAATTTCTGTTTGTTTTAAGTTTTATTGCTGTTCCTTACTTCCAGCTGAAAAAGCTTTTTCACATTTATTTATTTTTTTTTTTTTAAATAATGCTAGTAAATCCTGCTCTCCCTTCATGGAAGTTTTCTTTTCCCATGACAAATTCTCGATGGAAAGTTCCCCCAGCATATCCCCCTCTTCTCAACCCCTCCCCCCAACCAAAAAAATCCTCCTGAAAACGCCTGTATACTTCCCAATAACCATTACTATATGTAAGCACAGGTCAAAGTTTGTAACTTGTTGCCCCTCCCACGGGGACTGTGGGGGAGTAAGTCGTCCCCAAAGACATAGTTATAAGGTTTTTCGACTACGCTGAATAAAATGGCTATCTCAGAATTTTGATCCGTTGACTTTGGGAAAATAATTAGCGTGGGAGGGCACTAGAACTTTTCATTTCCGTTAGAATGAGCCCTCTTGCAACATTCTAGGACAACTGGGTCGATACGATCACCCCTGGGAAAAAAAAAACAAAACAAAAAAACAAAAAAACAAATAAACACGCATCCGTGATCTGCCTTCTGGCAAAAAATGCAAAATTCCACATTTTTGTAGATAGGAGCTTGAAACTTCTACAATAGGGTTCTCTGATACGCTGAATCTGATGGTGTGATTTTCATTAAGATTCTATGACTTTTAGGGGGTGTTTCCCCCTATTTTCTAAAATAACGCAAATTTTCTCAGGCTCGTAACTTTTGATGGGTAAGACTAAACTTGATGAAACTTGTATATTTAAAACCAGCATTAAAATGCGATTCTTTTGATATAGATATTGGTATCAAAATTCCATTTTTTAGAGTTTTGGTTACTATTGAGCCGGGTCGCTCCTTACTACAGTTCGTTACCACGAACTGTTTGATAAGGAAGATTATAACTCAAGGAAACGGTAATATTTGAGGAATAAGAGACTGCCGCTGGCTTCTTAAAGTTGACAACTTTATATTTATTATTAAACTAAGTCTCTATTCCATAGGGGGGAAATTACCATAAGAGAGCTTAAGAGACTACCGCTTGACCTTCAGCCACCCTGTAAAATAATTGAATTTTTTACCTGTAAATTTTGAAAAATAGCTTTTGGTGTCTTTAATTTTATGACAAAGTTGGGCCCATCTTGTCAAAAAAGTTTAAGAAAGATCAAATAGTTCGTAGTAGCGAACAGTAAGTAAGGAGCGACGCTACTCAATAGTAAATGAAGCTCTAAAAACTGAATTTTCAAACCAATAGATATATGAAAAAAACTTGGGCTATTATGTTGATTAAATAAAAAAACAAGTTTTTTTAACTGAAAGTAAGGAGCGACACTAAAACTTAAAACAAACAGAAAGAATACCTTATATGAAAAGGGGTATCCGCTCCTCAACGTCCCGCTCTTTACGCTAAAGTTTGACTCTTTCTCACAACTCTACTTGTTAAAACAATGAAAAACTTTAGCGTAAAGAGCACAGCGTTGAGGAGCGGACATCCATTTTCATATATGGAATAATTTCTATTCTATATTGAATTTGGTTCACTTTACATTAATAATTAAAACGAAATTTGTATATTAATTTTACTTTTTTTTTTAACTAATAATAGTAACAGAACAGCCAAAGAGGCCGAAACTATTGTTTGGTTTAAATTTTAACGTTATTTCTTACTTTGAGTTGGAAAAAACTAGTTTTTTTCTTATTTAATAACAAGCACAAGCCGATAACATACACTATCTTTGGGTTATGATCAAACAGTTCGTGGTAACGAACTGTAGTAGGGAGCGACCCGGCTCAATAGTAACCGAAACTTTAAAAAATGAAATTTTGATACCAATAGTTACATCAAAGGAATCGCATTTTAATGCTGCTTTTAAATATATAAGTTTCATCAAGATCAGTCATACCCATCAAAAGTTACGAGCCTGAGAAAATTTGCCTCATTTTAGAAAATAGGGGGAAATACTCCCTAAAAGTCATACAATTTTAACGAGAATCACACCATCAGATTCAGCGTATCAGAGAACCTCATTCTAGAAGTTTCAAGCTCCTATCTACAAAAATGTGGAATTTCGCATTTTTTGCCAGAAGACAGATTACGGATGCGTGTTTATTTGTTTGCTTTTTTGTTTGTTTTTTTGTTTTTTTTCCCAGGGGTGATCGTATCGACTGAGTGGTCCTAGAATGTCGCGATAGGGCTCATTCTATCGGAAATTAAAATTTCTAGTGCCCTTTTTAAGTGACCAAAAAATTGGAGGGTACCTGGCCCCCTCCCACGCTCATTTTTCCCAAAAGTCACCGGATCAAAATTCTGAGATAGCCATTTTATTCACCATAGTCGAAAAAACCCAATAACTATGTCTTTAGGGACGACTTACTCCCCCGCAGTCCCAGTAGGAGGGGCTGCAAGTTACAAACTTTGACCTGTGTTTACATATAGTAATGGTTACTAGGAAGTGTAGAGGCGTTTCCAGGGGGAGAGTGTAGAGGCGTTTCCAGATGAGGGGGGATACGTGGGAGGATATTTTCATGGAGAAACTTCTCATGGGGGAAAAGAATTTCAATGAAGGGGGCGGAGGATTTTCTAGCATTATTTGAAAAAGCAATGAAAAAATAAATATGAAAAGTTTTTTCTACTGAAAGTAAGGAGCAGCGTTAAAACTTAAAACGAACAAAATTTATACGCATATGAGGGGTTTACCTCCTCGTTATACCTCACTCTTTACGCTAACGTATTTTTAGTAATTTCAACTATTTATTCTACGGCCTTTGTGATTCATAGGTCATTCTTAAGGAATTGGGACAAAATCTAAGCTTTAGTGTAAAGAGCGAGGTATTGACTAGGGTTGAACCCCCTCACATACACAATAAAAATATACGAATATAGAAGGTCGTTACGTAAGTTACTTCGTAAGTTACGTATACTTTTTACCAATGAAAACAATTGTAAAAAATTAAATTAAAAAATTAAAAATTAAATTGATTACTTTTTTAAGTAATCAAAAACTTGGAGGGCAACTAGGCCTCCTCCCTCACTCCTTTTTTCTCAAAATCTTCCAATTAATTGCAATTAATGAATATGCAAATTTCGTTTTAATTATTTATGTGCGGAGAGGCAAGATCAAAACATGCATTAATTCAAAAATGCCCAGAAATTAAATAAAAAAAACAAGTTTTTTTAAATGAAAGTAAGGAGCAACATTAAAAGTTAAAACGAAAAGAAATTACTCCGTATATGAGAGGGGCTTTTCCTCCTCAACGCCCTGCTCTTTACGCTAAAGTTTTTTTACTGTTTTAGAAATAGAGTTAAGAGAAAGAGTCAAACTTTAGCGTAAAGAGCGGGGCGTTGAGGAGGAAAAGCCCCTTTCATATACGGAGTAACTTCTGTTCGTTTTATACTAAAACAAATCACGGGTGTGTGTTTATTTGTTTGTTTGTTTTTTTTTGTTTTTTTGTTTTCCCCAGGGTTCATCGTATCGACCAAGTGATCCTAGAATGTCGCAAGAGGGCTCATTCTAACGGAAAAGAAAAGTTCTAGTGGCCTTTTAAGTGACCTAAAAATTGGAGGGAACCTAGGCCCCCTCCCAAGCTAATTTTTTCACCAAAGTCAACAGATCAAAATTTTGAGATAGCCATTTTGTTCCGCGTAGTCAAAAACCATAATAAGTATGTCTTTGGGAATGACTTATTCCCCCACAGTCCCTGGGGGAGGGGCTGCAAGTTACAAACTTTGACCAGTGTTTACATATAATAATCGTTATTGGGAAATGTAGAGACATTTTCAGGGGGATTTTTTTGGTTTGCGGGTGGGGCTGAGGGGAGGGGGCTATGTTGGAGGATCTTTCCTTGGAGAAATATGTCACGAGGGAAGAGAAATTCAATGAAAAGGGCGCAGGATTTTCTAGAATTACTCAACATGAAAAAGCTTTTTCAATTAAGGAGAAAGTAAGGAGTAGCATTGAAGCTTAAGACGAACAGAGATTATTACGCATATGAGGGGCTCTAAATATACTTTAGCATAAATAGCGAGGTATTTAGGAGGAGATAAATACCTCGCTTTTTATGCTAAAGTATTTTTGGTAATTTCAACTATTTACTCTACGGCCTTTCTGATTCAGGGGTCATTCTTAAAGAATTGAGACAAAACTTACGATTTAGTGTAAAGAGCGAGGCATTAACGAGGGTACAAACCCCCTTATATACATAATAAAAATATAAAAGTTTGTTACGTAAGTTAATTCTTAAGTTACGTATATTTTTTACTAATAGAAACGTTAGTTAAAAATTAAAAGTTAAAGTTGCCTTTTTATGTAACCGAAAAATTGGAGGGCAACTAGGTCTCCTTCTCACCCCTTATTTCTCAAAATTGTCTGATCAAAACTAAGAGAAAGCCATTTAGCCAAAAAAAGGAATTAAAATGCAAATTTAATTTTGATAATCTTTTGTTCTGATTCAATACAAAAAATTCAATAAGATTGGACAAGTCTGATGGTGGAGAGCCAAAATCAAACATGTATTGATTCAAAAACGTTCAGAAATTAAATAAAAAACTAGTTTTTTTAACTGTAAGTAAGGAGCAACATTAAAACTTAAAACGAACAGAAATTACTCCGTATATGAAATGGGATGTCCCCTCCTCAACGCCTCGCTCTTTACGCTAAGCTTTTAATTTTTTTAAAAAGTAGAATTGTGGCAAAGAGTCAAACTTTAGCGTAAAGAGCGAGGCGTTGAGGAGGAGACAACCCATTTCATATGCGGAGTAATTTCTGTTCCTTTTAAGTTTTAATGTCGCTCCTTACTTACAGTTAAAAAAAAACTTATTTTTTTTATTTAATTATCTGCTAGAACCGTCCACACGCGCAGTGGCATAGTGAGCTAAAATTTCTTTACCAATAGGCATCTGAATTTGATATTTTTATTTGAACATTTAAGGAGAAACAATTAATTTCCACAAGGTATTGAACGCATTTAATAAGCATTTAACGTTTAATCAAACAGTTCGTGGTAACGAACTGCAGTAAGGAGCGACCCGGCTCAACAGTAACCGAAACTCTAAAAACGAAATTTTAATACCAATAGTTGCATCAAAAGAACTAAATTTTAATGCTGATTTTAAATATATAAGTTTCATCAAGTTTAGTCTTACCCATCAAAAGTTACGAGCCTGAGAAAATTTGCCTTATTTTAGAAAATAGGGGGAACACCCACTAAAAGTCTTAGAATTAAACCTTAACGAAAATCGTACCATCAGATTCAGCGTATTAGAGAACCTTACTTTAGAATTTTCAAGCTACTATCTTTAAAAATGTGGAATTTTGTTTTTTTTTTTGCCAGAAGACAGATCACGGATGCGTGTTTATTTGTTTGTATGTTTTTTTTTTTTCCTAGGGGTGATCGTATCGACCCAGTGGTCCTAGAATTTCGTGAGGGGGCTCGTTTTAAAGGTTTTTTATTGTAAAAGGTAGAGTTGTGAGAAAGAGTCAAACTTTAGTGCAAAGAGCAAGGCGTTGAGGAGGGGACAACCCCTTTCATGCGGAATGATTTCTGTTCGTTTTAAGTTTTAATGTAGCTCCTCACTTGCAGTTAAAAAAAACTTGTTTTTTTATTTAATATACTATAAGGAGACTAACGGTTTAGTTCCAATTGAATTAAAAAAACTGAAAAAGCAAAATTTCTTTTAAAATAAATAAAATTGAGTAAGTCAAATTTGAATAGTGTAATATGTACTTTCATTTCAATGCTGTAAAAGCCGGAAAAGAGAATATTTGTAGTATAAGTCGCTTTCAGTTAAGCGCCAATGATGCAGTAGGCCTTAGATTTTAAAGTTAGGAGAGGAGGCAGTAGCTAAATTCCCGTTTGTAGTGAAACTAAATTTGTCGTGAACGGTCTTGGGAAGAAATATGGTTAAAATGTTGATATATAATGATGTCAACTGCTGAAAAGCAAATCAGTTCAAAATTGGATTTACTGTAATTTAATTTTTTTATTGTCAGTATTGTAATACGAACGTAAGAAAATGTTTGTAATAAAGTGCCATTTTCAGTAAAGCGCCAATGACACAGTAGGTTTTAGACATTTACAGTTCAAGAAGGAGGCAGTACCCATACTCTTCTTTTATTTGATTTTTTTTTTGTTTCAATCTTGATTCGCATACTTAATTAGAGCTTTATTTGTTTTAAGGATTATTTATTCATTTATTTATTATTTATTTATTCATTTATGTTAGTATGTTGTTAGTATGTTGTTATTTATATTAGTATGTTGTTAGTATGTTGTATGTTTGTTGGCAATGAGTGTTTATTTAGTTTCTGTTTGTTTTGGGTTTTATTTATTTTGCAACAGTAAAATATTTTTGTTCGTTTTAAGCTTGGGTTCCATATTCAATTTTAGTTGAACTCGTTTAAGATTTATTTACTTATTATGTTAGTACAACAAAAGAATAAAAGCGAAAGCAACAAGAACAGTACAAGAAGAGATAAGAAAACTAGAGGCGATATTTTTTTAAAAAGGAGAACCAAAAACAATTGGCCCCCTCCCCCTCCCGCACAAAAAAGCAAAGCAAATGTATTTAAGCTACTCCAACCCCATCCAGGTAATAAGAGTCCAACCTAATGCAGGTTAGATTTTAATTACTTTTAGTTTTATTGAGGAGCAATTTTGGTTTTCTCCTTCTCTAATTTACCTGATTAGTCGCAATTCGTTTTTTTATTGTTAGGCGTTTCTGTCTTTTTCTGGTTTTTATCGGTAATGAGCATGCCTCGTTTCACGCATTTAAAGATATTAACGGTCTTTTTTCATCTTTCTTTGTCCTTTTTTGGTGGCTGGCGTTTACCCCCTCCCGGAAAATAAACCCCACAGAAAATAACCCCCTAAAGAAAATACCCTTCCCCAGAAAATTTTACCCCAATGCAGCTGGTTGGTCTCGAATCCCTTTGGACTTAAAAAAAGGACTAGAAATCTAAATTTCTGATCTAATGAGCACGCTCCGAAGTTTCTATGACCTTGAGGTAAAGGTTTGGATAAGGAAGGGGCATCCTCCTCCTGTACGAAATAGATTCTGTTCATTTTGGGGTTTAATGTTATTCTCTACATTCAGAATAACAGCGTAGACCAGAAACATACCCGGAAATCATAAGGGAGTAGAAATCAATTTCACGTTTTTGATGCGTTTTTAAAAGTTTCTTTGTAGCCAATCCCCCCCAAAAAAAATTTTTCTCGAAAATACATTCAGAAATTAGTCTTTTTCCAACGAAAGTGCACAAGAAAGATTTTTCACCTGAGATCGTCAGCAAGAAAGTTTCTGGTTGGAATTTTCAGCTAGAATGAAATTGTTTGGGAAGAATTTTTTTGGAGGGAGGGGCGTATTTTTACATGAAAAGAGCTTTCCACGATGGAATCTTTTGTGGGGGAGGAATTTTTCATGGAGGAAAGCCAGTTTTACCGGTACTATTTGAGAAAGATTAGAAACTAAATTTTCTAAAAAAAGGTTTTTTAACTGAAAGTAAGGAGCAGCATCAAAACTTAAAATGGACAGAAATCATTACATATACTTTAGTATATAATATACGGATACAGTTTAGCATAGAATAGCATACGTATACTTTAGCATACGTTTACTTTTAATTAATCGTAAGTGTTGACTTTTTGTCCCAATTCTTTAAGAGCGACTACTGAAACAGAACGGCAGTTTAATAAGAATAATAAGTTTTTTTTTAAATTTCCAATCATTAATTATGGAAGACTGCCGGTGGATGCAGAGTGGGGACAGGGGAGGGTGCCTGAAACTACTTCAAGGGGGCAGAATTTTCCGGCATGATCTGATTAACAATCAGAAAATCAAAATTAAGAAAAATAACTTTTTTATTTATTTATTTTATTATTACGAATAACGGTAAGCATCAATGCTTGTCGCAAAAACACAAAAACACAAAATCATAATACTAATCTAAAGTAAATTGGCAACGACAAACTAAACAGCAAAAACTTCTAAATAACACGTAACTACACAACAAAAGCGTATAAATAAAAAGGCGTATTTTCTAATGCACTCTTAAAAATTCGAACACTCTCTGCCTCGACAACCTCCAAAGGCAAACCATTCCATGGTCCGGGAACTATGAAAGTTTTCAACTGAAAGTTTAATATAGTAACCAAAACTCTAAAAATGATTTTTAATATCAATAAGTACATCGAAAGAATCAAATTATTATACTGATTTAAGAAATATAGGATTAATAAAGTTAGTGTTACACATCAAAAGTTACGGGCCTGAAAACTTTCTGAATCTTAATGCAAATCACACGATGAGATTCAGCATACCAAAGAACCCTACCGTGGAAGTTCCAAGTAAAAACATGGAATTTTGCAAATTTCGCCAGAAGACAGATCATTTTTTTTTTTCCCAGGGGCGGTATCGTACTGAATTAATGGTCCTGGAAGATCAGGAGAGGGTTTTCAGGAACAGTTGAATACTTTTCAGGTACAGTTGAATACTAAATTAGAGAGTTTAAAATTTGACAAGGCGGAAGATGGATTGAATAATTTTTAAAGAGCGTTTATGAAACAAAAGCATTTAAATAAAATAGGAAGTTTTTTTAAAGTGCTAACAGCTTTAAAGTAAAGGAAAAGTTAATAAGGAGGGGGGAACCCTTCATATACGGAATAAATCTCTCTAAATTAATATGCAAATTTTTCTTGTAAACTTTCATGTATGGTGAGCCAAATTTGAATCTGCAATAGTTGAAAAAGGCTCAGAAATTAAATAAAAACAGGGTTTTTTTTTACTGAAAGTAAACAGTGACATTAAAGCTTAAAACGAACAGAAATTATTGCGTATACAAAAGAGCGTCCCCTCCTTAACGCCTCCTTACGCCAAAGTTTCCATTGTTTTAAAAAGTAGAGTTGTGACAAAGAGTCAAACTAAAGTGTAAACACTAAGGCGTTGAAGAGAAAACAACCCCTTTTATATGCAGAAAAATCTCTGTTCCTTTTAAGTTTTTGCGTTGATCCTTGCTTTCAGTTAAAAAAACTTGGTTTTTCTTTTAAATTTAATTCAAAAAAGTAAAGCCTATTGCCTATTGCTTACACATAGCATTTGTTATTGGGAAGTAAATAGACGCAAATTTTCTCTGTGGGAAATTTCAGTGGCGGGATATGATGGATCTTAAATACTCTTAAATAATTCGCCCTTTATATGGAAATAGGATTTTGTATCCAAATCCTTCACGAACAACAAATGAAACACAGGTTAAATTAGAATAAGAAGCTTTTTGATAACTCGAAATAACGTTAGCGTTAAGAGCGAGACATTGTGGAAGGGGTATCCTCCTCATGGCTCTAGATGTTTACTCCCCCCCTTCATCCGAGAAAAATGCCGCCAAAGAAGAATACCCCCCTAACCTGTGAAAAAAAAATCCCAGAAAACACCCCTCCCCCGTGGAAAATACTCCCCGAAAGTACCGCCTGTGGAAAATAAGGCTCTCCAAATTTGAGAATTTTATTTGAGTTTTGTTCTTTTTTTTCTTAAAGGTAATTAATTTTGGTACTTGTTTATTATGCAGCACTCACTTAAGTTTACGCTGTGTAAAACCGGTCTCTTCGTTTGTCTATTTCAGCTTAGCGCGAGACCAGACAAAAACAAGTGATATACTATACGGAAAACATATAATTTGGGCTATATATTTGCACATAGGGGGAGGGGGGGTAAAATTTTTAGACAGCTTGAAGTCAGAAAACAATTCTTAGTTTATAATATGCAGAATAGTTGAACCTAACACATTTTACTTGCAGACCAGCTATACTTCCTCCCCCCTTCCTAATGTTCAAATATATAGCCCAAATTTCTCAATGGCCTCAGGCAGTTTGGTGGTGCTATGAGCTATTAGTAGTAGTAGATTGGGGTAATGGCGGTCAGTGGGTAATGGCGGTCACTATGATTTCCCGTAGAGTCGATAACGCAGATTCATACCGATTGGTGCTGCCATCTCAAGAAGGTTTATGGAAATACTATCGGAGAGCTTGCCATCTTGCCAATTTTAGTTTGTCTGTTTCGTAAGAAAAACTGTTTTGACGCTTCACATTGTAAGACAGATAATAGTTTAATCAACTATCATCTCTTTCTGTTTACATTTCACGGAACGAGAATTATCTCGCAATAACAAGGTAAGTCATATTGTTGTACCATGTAGCATTTTATTAAGGTTTAATCACTGATATTTTGATTTTTAGCCGATAAATAATGACCATGTGGTTGGAGAGATGGTGGCTGGTAAAGCTAAATGGATTGCAGAGGTCTTACAGAAAGCAAAAACCGCCATTATACGAGGATTATCGCTTCGAAAGGCTGCAGATCAATTCAAAATATCATTCAGCACGTTGCAAGAACGAATGAAAAGTGGGTTTGATTCTGATCGAAGCTTAGGCAGGAAGCGTGTCTTCCCTCCTGCACACCGAGCAGCTCTTGTCGATCATGTAAAAACTTTTTCGAAGATTTTCTACGGCATCACTTCAATAATATTAAGAAACATTGCATTTGAATATGCAGAAAGAAACCAATTGAGCCATAGATTTCTTAAAGAAACAAAATGACTGGTCTGGATTGGATACACGGGTTCATGGACAGAAACAAAATTAGTGTGCGCAAACCCGAAGCCACAAGCATTGGGAGAGCCATGGGGTATAACAAAGAGGAAGCAAATCGTTTTTACCGAAATTTAGAACAGGCTATGGATAAATGCAAGTTTAAAGATACCAATTGTTGGAACGTAGATGAAACAGGGATCACCACTGTGCAGGATCCTGGTCTAATACTGGCAGAACAGGGCCAAAAATGTGCGGGTTCTATAACAAGTTGGGAAAGGGGCAAAAACATTACAGTTGTGTGTGCAATGAGTTCGCGAGGGCTTTATGCTCCACCAATGTTCATTTTTCCTCGATCTCGTATGTCCTCGGTCTTAGAAAAAAAAAATGGACTACCTGGATCAGTTTACTCATGCTCTAAGACAACCTGGATCAATGAAGAACTGTTCGTTGTTTGGTCAAAACACTTTGCTCAGTTTACTCATGCTAGTAATGATAACAAAATGCTTCTTATTCTGGACAACCGTTCCACTCATTACTCAGCTGAAGCTCGTGATACTTGTAAAGAGAAAGGGATCGTTATGGTGTCACTGCCACCCCATACATCACATAGGTTTCAACCTCTGGATGAAGTATTTTACTCGCCCTTGAAGGCTGCTTACAAAAGGAAATGTGATATGTTCATAGAAACCATGAATATAGTAAAAATAACCCCTTACGATGTAGCAGAGATATTCAATAAGGCCTATGAACCAGTTACTACCATTGCAATAGCAACAAGTGGGTTCAAAAACTGGGATCCGTCTTCTTAATCCAGGAGTTTTCACAGATAAGGATTTTTTGGCAGAGGACATCCTCCAGAAGAATCAAGAGTTAACGCCTGATTGTGTGGACGATTCTTTGAAAGCTAGTGCAGATGAAATCATCACAGAAGTAGACCAATACGAATTCATGACTTAGCAAAACTTCGAATCCTCTGTCGAACTTGAAAAAGTTCTTATTCAGCCTAACACACAAATTAATATGTCTATACAAGAGATTTCTCCTCTACCTGGATGTAGTGGTGAGCAGATGAACCAAGAAAAAGAGCGAGACAAAAGCAACATTCTCAGATCTTGAATTCAACACCGATGAAAATCCTGCTTCAAAAAAAAGCAAGAAGAAAAAAAACCACTCTCTATTACGTAACAGCCAAACCCTATGTAACATTCCGAATAAATCCTGATTTGGCAGGTCCCTGAAGGCTTCTCCCAACACCCTTAGGTTTTTTAAACACTCCAAGAAACTATGACGTGAGAATTAGGGAAATCCTGATTTGGCGGGGGGCCACGAATGTTTTTTCCTGGCTTTCGTAAGTTTTTTAAGCATTTAATGAAACTTTTAGGTAGCAAGTGCGTTTGTATCTTGACTAACGGACCCTAACAAGTCTTATTATGTAACAACCAAAAGCAAACAAGTCCTCTTTACGTAACGATGAAAAACAAACAAACTCCATTACGTAACACACAGATGTACTATATCGTTACAGGTGCGCTATAGTATTACTCAGGTGCGTGTAATAACGTCTTGAGGGACCATTAGCTGCAATGGTGTATCCCCTATCTGGGTTGTGGAATCCAAAAAGGCCTTACTGCTGATATTAAGTTTTTTTCAGGTCAGGTCAGGGGTACTAAGTTAAAACTTTTATGGTTACTACTATTACTACATCTGCTCTTGCAATCTAATTAAATAAAAAGTTTATAAATGTATCCAGGTTGTCTCAGACATTAAATAGAATCTTAAGGTATTGATTTCAAGTTTTATTTTTCAGGTCAACTTCAGGATAATAAAATTTAAAAATACTGTTAGTATCACAATTAAAAATTGTAAAAAAGTTTCTCCAACATACAAATAGCAAACCAAACTATGGATTCTTATAAAAAATTGAAATGATGTAAAATATTGTTTTTTTCTATAAAAAGACTAAATAAATAAAAAATTAACAGACATTAATTCAAAAAACTTATTTCACGAAACAAGTTTTTCAAAGAAAAGTAAAGAGCTCAATTCAGCGAAAAGTGAGCAGAAATAAAGTCAAATAACCTTCCAAGCGTAAAACTACCAGAAACCGCAACCAATAAATAAATGGAACTCAACAAGAACAGAAATTACAATAAATAACCGAGTCAAACTCAAAATGAGCAGAAATTAACATGAGTAGGGCTGATAACCCCAAGCCTTCTCAAGACCAGACCAGACCAAAAATAATTTTTTTTTTAATTGAAAGTAAGGAGCAATATTAAAACTCAAAAACCAACAGAAACTGTTACGTATGTGAGGGATGTCGTCCCCTCTTCAACACCACGCGTTTGACGCCAAAGTCTAATTTTGTCCCAATTCTTTAAGAACAACTCCTAAAACACAAGAGTCGTTAAATATGAATAATAAGTAGCTTTTTTAAAAGTACTAAATCACTTATGCGTTTAGAGTGAGGTGTTGAGGAGTGGGCAACACCCCTCATATACGTAATAAATTTTTATTTGTTTTGAGTTTTAGTGGTGCTCCTTCCTTTCAGTTGAAAAAACCCTGTTTTTTTATTTAATAGGAAGTAAAAACTACATTTATTATCGCATTTTAACAAAATACCTGACTTGTTTAGCTTCATTGCCTAAGTTAAACGGAAATTTTCTTTAACCTTTTTTGCGCATGTCTAAAATAAGGATATACGAAAATTAATTTAAAAAAAAAGTTTTTCTGACGGAAGTCAAAGTGAAGTTGAAACTTAAAACGAACAAAAATTATTACTTTGTAGATTACGTATGATATATCTACAAAGCCAACATAAATAAACTGACCCGCAATAATCAGTTTACCTGTAGAATTCTATTAATTAATGTTTTCCTGAAAAATAAGCAAGTCAAATTTTTTTTAGAGAATTATACGTTAATTGCATAGTAAAGGTTATCGTTAAAAGACTAGTTAAAGACTTATAACTTATCCGTTTCCTTGTTTAGGCTACTCAAAGAATTTTCTGATCCCAAGAGAACATGTTGATTTTTCAAATTCAGTTTTATGTTTTTAGTTAAGCGCTAGTTCTTAAAATTCTATAGGTGTTGGAGAACATAACAAGTCTAGTTTTCCAGGTATTTCTTATATTTCTTATTTCTTAAAGGTATGATCCAGCCGAGTGCCATATTGATTATAGTTGAGATATATTGAAAAGCATCTTTTACCCATGCAGTACGAATCAAAGGCAATATAGGACGGAATCTTTGAATTATTTTGAGATTGATGATGAGTTCTTAATAATTGGTGACGTGACTGGTGACAGACAAACATGCACCATCGATCTTCCAGCCAAAAATGCACGGCTACAGGATCATTCTCTGAATTTTGGGTAACAGAAGGTTGTGGTCTTCTATGGACTTCTCCAGCCAAACGAAAGAGTTACGGGCGAAAGCTGACAACTACTATTGGGTGCGTTTGAGCCAGGTATGGCGTAAAAAAACTGTCAGAAACGGTCTAAAGGGACGACATGGTAGATTTGAAGCAAGAAAACTCTCGGTTTCGCGATATGCATGTTGTCAAGACACACTTCGAACTGAAACATACCACTGGAACGGGAAGAGTTACCTCATATACCACATACACCATTCCTTCGGATAACTACTTGTTCCTAAATATGCAACCAGATTGGGCTGGATGCAGATTGAATCAAGGAGGCACACTCGTGCCTCTTTAAAGAGGCGAACCATGACAATGTTTAGCAATCTTCGGTTCCAGTGGTCGCAGAGGGATGGGGAGGGATACATTTCGTAGTCCGAGCTCCAACTAAGAAACCTGCCAAATTTCATCCCCCCTCCGACTTTTCCTTCATGGGGAAAATCTGGCCGAAAGTTTCGACCCCCCAACCCCACACCCCCTTTAACGTTGTCCGATCGGGCTGAAATTCACAAGTTAAGGTCCCCTAGGGCCCAGGAGCTTATCTGCGAAATCCGATAACTCCTTCCCTGTTTTCCAGAAACCACGCATAGCCACTTAATGTTCATGTCCTCCTTTTGTTTTTTTTTTCGCCACACCTACAGGTCACAGCCGACATCAGATCTGGGTGTACGAAGACTCATTCGACGCGAAATTCTCCGAGTAATTTTCCTGAAAAGTTTCGTCGGAAAATCTTAACTCCCTGATTTTCTAGCTTAGAAAAACCCATTTCCCCATAAGAGCCCATGTTAATTTTTGAAATTCTTAAAAGTTATTTGAAAGTTATATTTATACACATGCAGGTATTTCGACTTCAAACATGCCCGGTTAGCTCAGTCGGTAGAGCGTGGGACTTTTAATCCTAAGGTCAAGGGTTCAAGTCCCTTATCGGGCGTTTTTTTTTTTCACAAAATATGAAAAAAACTTCGTTTTCTTAAAGAGTTAAAGAGGCTGCGTCCCAAAGTCGAACCTTAAAACGTACAGGAATTAAGAGAGGCAGTCCTAATTCCTGTACGAGGAGTACATGAAAAATTCAATTACATCCACCATGGATTGTAGAAAAACGTACAGAAATAATATGAAAAAAACTTTGTTTTCTTAAAGAGCCAAAGAGGCTGCGTCCCAAAGTCGAACCTTAAAACGTACAGGAATTAGGAGAGGCAGTTGGGGGGCTGCCACCACCAAACCCCCCCCTTTTAAAGACTCTTTTGTACAGGTTTTTTGTTGTGGGGGGGCTACCGCCCCCCTAACCCCCCGCTCTTGGCTTCTGAAAGGCCCTCTTTTAATTAACAAAAAATTGAAATGAATGAATAATGGAATAACTTCGAAAAATGTTAAACACAAGAGGACAGGAGAACCATTGCGCCGAAACTAGTAATTAGTAACAATGAAGTTGACCACTCCATTGACATTTTAACATAATTATTGAAACTGTTTCCCAGACACAGAGCACACAAGCTAAGAGCTGGGGGGCGGGGGTAGGGTAGCAAACAAAAACCTGTTTTGTATTCTTTGTTAATTAAAAGAGGGCCTTTCCGAAGCCAAGAGTGGGGGGTTATGGGGGCGGTAGCCCCCCACAACAAAAAACCTGTACAAAAGAGTCTTTAAAAGCGGGGGGTTTGGGGGGCGGCAGCCCTCCAACTGCCTCTCCTAATTCCTGTACGTTTTAAGGTTCGACTTTGGGACGCAGCCTCTTTAACTCTTTAAGAAAACGAAGTTTTTTTCATATTATTCATGCAAAGAAACCAAAAATGGACTTTCAAAGTTCAGAATTATGCATCTAAACTTTTACAAAAAAAAGTTTAACATGAATGAAACGTGGATCACTTGAAAAGCACCCATTTTTTAAAAGAAAAAACCGCCAGAAGGATGAAATAAAAGCGGAATCATCCGTTTGGAACGAGCCTAGAAAAATAAGGCATTAAATCACATGAAAAAGTTGTAATGTTCACGTTGTTAGCTTTATATAAAATATGTCATGATTTCACCATATTTTCATTTGGAACCTGAAAATTTTCTACTTTTCCGAGTAATATACAGAATAGCGTTTCAAATGAACATCTTTTTCAATTAAAAAATGATTTAAATCTAGCCTGTAACCGTCAATATTTTTAAGAATACGGTAACCTGCTGTGTCCTCTCAAATGAGAACAAGTAAGCAGAGAAGAGGACTTCGGGCCTAATCCTCCCCAAAATCTCCAGATTTTTATAATTGTCATGTTAAATCTAATGTTTCTTGTGAAATTTACATACCCTCCCCCCAAGTGGTTGTTCCATTTAGTAGATTCCTCTGTATATACCTGAATCATACATTTTAATTTTCACACTTGGTTTTGCTTCTTTTTTTTGTCCCAGGGGTGTAGCTACAGTATTTTTATTGGGAGGGGGCAAGAGGGGGTGCTATTGGAATAGATGCTATTAAAGCAGTAGTGAAGAAAAGTAACTGTTTAACAAACACACTACTTGGTGAATTTAAAAACATTACACAATACTCTATGACCACTAAACGCATATCAAACAATCATAAATATAAGCGCTGGTACTTGGCTTTTACTAAAATTAAATTAAAAAAAAAACAAGTTTTTTAACTGAAAGTAAGGAGCGACATTAAAACTTAAAACGAACATTAATTAGTCCTTGTATGAAAGGGACTGTTCCCTCCTCAACGTAACGCTCTTTACGCTAAAGTTTGACTCATTCTCTCAATTCTGCTTTATAAAACAGTATATAACATTGCTACTTAAAGTAGCAAACAAAAACGATATAACCAAACAGTTCGTGGTAACGAACTGTAGTAAGGAGAGACCCGGCTCAATAGTAATCGAAACTCTAACCAATGGAATTTTGATACCAATAGTTACATCAAAAGATTTGCATTTTTAAACTGATTCTAAATATATGAGATTCACCAAGTTTAGTTTTACCCATAAAAAGTTACGAGCCTGAGAAAATTTGCCTTATTTTAGAAAATAGGGGGAAGACACCCCCTAACAGTCAAAGAATCTGAACGAAAATCAGATTCAGTGCATCAGAGAACACTACTTTAGAAGTTTCAAGCTCCTATCTACAAAAAAGTGGGATTTTGTATTATTTGCTAGAAGACAGATCACAGATGCGTGTTTTTGTTTTTTTCCAGGGGTGATTGTATTGACCCAGTTGTCCTAGAATGTCACAAGAAGGTTCATTCTAACTGAAATTAAAAATTCTAGTGTCCTTTCAAGTAGCCAAAAATTTGAATTTAAAAAAAGGGAATAATAGTTGTGGGAAAAGGCCCCCTCTAACGCTCATTTTTTCCCAAAGTCACTGGATCAAATTTTTAGATAACCATTTTGTTCAGCATGGTCGAAAAACCTAATAATTTTGTCTTTCAGGACGACTTAATCCCCCACAGTCCTCGGGAGAGGGGCTACAAATTAAAAACTTTGACCATTGTTTACATATAGTAATGGTTATTGGGACGTCTACAGACATTTTCAAGGGGACTTTTTCACGTTGAAAGGGGTCTGGGGAAAGAGCTTACGTGGGAAGATCTTTCCATGGGAGAATTTATGATGAGGGAAGAAAATTTCCATGAAGGGACCGCAGGATCTTGTAGCATTGTTTAAAAAAAATAATGAGAAAATAACTAAAAAAAAGTTTTTTCAGGTGGAAGGAAGGAGCAGCATTAGAACCTAAAACGAACAGAAATTATTATGTATATAAGGGGGTTCATCTCCTCCACAATACCTCACTCTTTACGCTTGACTATTTTCAGTAATTTCATCTATTTATTCTATGGCCTTTGTGATTCAGGGGTTTATTCTCAAGGAATTGGGACCAAATTAAAGCTTTAGTGTAAAGAGCAGGGTATTGAAGAGGGGGAGAACCCCTTCATATATGTAATAAAAATATAAAAATATAGAATTTCTTTACGTAAGCTATTTCGTAAGTAACGTATATTTATTACTAATTAAAACGTTCGTAAAATAAATAAAAAGTTCTAGTCGCCTTTTTAAGTGACAAAAATTGGAGTGTAACTAGGCTTCCTCCCCCGCCCCTTTTTTATCAAAATCATCCGATCAAAACTATGAGAAAACCATTTAGCAAAAAAAAAAAATAATATGCAAATTTCGTTTTAGTTATTCATGTGCGGTGAGCCAATATCAAAACATACATTAATTAAAAACGTTCAGGAATTAAATTTAAAAAACAAGTTTTTTAAGTACAAGTAAGGGGCGACATTAAAACTTAAAGCGAACAAAAGTGAGTCTGGTATCGATCTTGGTTTATCGTTTGGAATTTTCGAAACAAGTTAAAATCATTCCTTTTGGATAGATATTAATTTTTTATTATTATTCTAATTTTTTATTTTTGGGTCTTTCCCTCGGGTCTTGGCTTTCTTCTTGTTGTCCCATTGTTGGCTGAGAAAAAAAAATGCTTTTTTTGTTTGTCTTCGGGTGGGATGTCTTCTGTAGTGTGGTGAGCAATTAATATTATCTAAAATTTTTTTTTCTTCTTTGTCATGTCTTTCTTTGACCGATAATCTATTTGTTTCTTTAGTTGTTTTTTAACCGTGCAAAAAGAGTTTGGCTCTCTGCCATTAATTTCAACCAAAAGTATAAATTGAACAGGCACAAAAAGAACCGTTTATTTTGTAAAGCGTACCAAGTTAAAAGATTGCTTTCTGGTTAAGTCAAAATGACAAAATTTGACAACCAAAGTGTCAATTATTCCAGTTCTTCACTCAAAAGACACGTTTTTTTCTTAAAGCTATTCATAAATCATTTTTCTTTCAAATTGAATAGAAGTCCAAGAATGCTATTATCTTCCTTGGCTCTTTTGCCGCACACATACTACAAGAATGAAAAGGGTTTATTCAGCTAAATGTTTTCTATAGGCTAATATTATCAGTCAAATTGAGGTTTTTTCTCCTTCTGGACGAGAGCCCGACACAGATATTTATTTTTAATTTAGGTGAATTACAAGGCCAGCAACAAATGTCCATTTATGTAATTGAAGAAAACAGTCTATCTTTAACTCCATTGTGGCTCCAAATAGATGACTTATTGTGTGTACTAAAATTTCTAAAAATTTGTAAGTTTTTTCATAACTGTTAATTTAGTACTATATCCAACATCTTTTCTTGTTTTTTTTTTTCAACGGATAATTTTAAGAAAAGTCTTTAACTCTAAGGGTATGGGACCCAATATTAGGAGCGCAGGACATAGTCTTTGGGTGTAGTTTTTGAGCTTCGGGTATTTGTTTGGATTTGGGTGGTTGGCACAAAAATGGGTAAATTCAACCACAAAAGAATTTGACCCCAAATTCAGGATTCAATAAAAATCCAAACTTCAATATTGAACAAGCAATCTGAGTTTGGATTCTTATTTCTGCTTGATAAGACTACAGGATGAGAATTGAGTTTTAAACACAAGTCAAAGTGGATGAATATGCTTTCTAAAATACAAGTTTAGTACAATGTCGATTTACAAGTTAACTCTATAGTCGACATCCCATCCTAGCTTCCAAAAGGCTGAAGTGTCGTTTGAGCTTTACGGAGAACTCAACAGATTGTTTAGCTTTACTGTAGACTAAGCAGAGCTTCTTAAGTTAGGGTCTTGTTTTGTCAATCTATTTCTTATATACTTGAAGAGAATGGATTTAAAAGGAAGAAAGTTTGGATAAAAATTACCCGCAAGCTAGTCAAATAAAGCTATGTTGGTTGTTACAAACATACTGACAGCAAACATTTTTCTAGTTCTCAAATACTCCAAATTAGTATTTGGTTTTTAATATAAAAGTCACATAGAAACCAAAAATTTTCTTAGTTCGTTTGAAGGTGCCACACAGGTGTCATACTCGAGCCAAGTCAGGAAGGGTAGTGTATATGACCTGAAAGACAACTAAAGAGTTAAACTCAGATCTTACTGTTGGATTAAAAAGAGTTGGAATATTCTGAGAACTAAAAAGCTGATAATTCAACCGGTCAGACGAAAAGGATGAAATAAATCTAAGGAACTGGGGAAGATAAACAAGAAGCTAAAAAAGAAATTAAAGCTGTACTGGATGGAATATAATGTTTTTCAACATCAAGTAACGGCTAATCTACTGAATGATTTTTTTCCTGGATTTAATTTGGGCGTATGCAATTGATTTAAGAAAAAAGGAAAAATAGAGAACTGATTTAATTTGGCAATAAGAAACAAACTATTGTACTAAATTGCGAAACAGGATTTCAAGAATTGCCCCTGAAAAATATGTTTGAGCTTCCTTTGAATGTCATGGACTCTGTAACCTTAATTTTAATCAAGCCCATAGGTACTTGAAGACAAATTTTCACCAACAAAGATGTCTAGGTAACAAGCATGACTATCATATGATCTACTAACATAGCCTTTGAACAAATGAATGTTGGATAGTCAAGGATAAACGGTAGATGCACAAGACAAATTAAAAAAATTAGATATTGAGACATGTAAGGCAAAAAGGTTAGTATCAAGCAAAACTTATTCTCTCTAAAAGGCTTACTAATCATGTAGAAACTTTGGTTTCCATTCTCCCAGAAGTAACAATGGGATTGTCATTAGCAAAATGATCAAGATGATTCCAAGTTGGTAAATAACAGTTGCGGGATTGAGAGCACATAGGATGACACAGGCGACAACAATACAAAGGATTTTTATTTCGAATTGCGAAAGTCTGGCTATGTAAATAAATCAAAAACACTAGGCTACTGACCATAGAATTGACCCTTGAGGCATAGGTCAACTTTTGAAGGTGAAGGGAAAAGCGGATCAATGGAGATTATTCTATTGGATATGAACGACATAAGCCGAAGAAGTGTGCTAACTCTTATACCAAAATGAGAAAGTTTATAAAGAAGATTGTTGTGCATATTTAACAAAAGGGCATTTTTAGTATATATTACATAAAAAAACTAGTTTTTTAACTGAAAGTAAGGAGCGACATTAAAACTTAAAACGAACAGAAATTACTCCGTATATGAAATGGGTTGCCCCCTCCGCAATCCCTCGCTCTTTACGCTAAAGCTTTTAATTGTTTTAAAAAGCAGAATTGTGGCAAAGAGTCAAACTTTAGCGTAAAGAGCGAGGGATTGCGGAGGGGCAACCCATTTCATATACGGAGTAATTTCTGTTCGTTTTAAGTTTTAATGTCGCTCCTTACTTTCAATTAAAAAAAACTAGTTTTTTTTATGTATTTTCTGAACGTTTTTGAATTAATGTATGTTTGATTTTGGCTCTCCACACATAAATTATTAAAATGAAATTTGCATATTAATTCCTTTTTTGGCTAAATGACTTTCTCTTAGTTTTGATCAGACGATTTTGATTTTTGAGAAATAAGGGATGGGGAAGGATGCCTAGTTGCCAAGCAATTTTTCGGTTACATAAAAAGGCAACTATAAATTTTAATTTTAACGAATAATTTGCATATTAAAATTTGCATATTAATTCCTTTTTTGGCTAAATGACTTTCTCTTAGTTTTGATCAGACGATTTTGATTTTTGAGAAATAAGGGATGGGGAAGGATGCCTAGTTGCCAAGCAATTTTTCGGTTACATAAAAAGGCAACTATAAATTTTAATTTTAACGAATTTAAAAATTATTTAGTTAGTAAAAATTTTACTAACTTAACTTAACTTAAATTTAAATTTAACTTAACTAACTTAAATTTATTTAGTTAGTAAAAATTATACTTAACTTAAGAATTAACTTACGTAACAAACTTTTATATTCTTTAATTTTTATTATATATATGAGGGGGTTTGTACCCTCGTTAATACCTCGTTCTTTACACTAAATCGTAAGTTTTGTCCCAATTCTTTAAGAATGACCCCTGAATCAGAAAGGCCGTAGAATAAATAGTTGAAATTGCTAAAAATACTATAGCATAAAGAGTGAAGTATTTACCTCCTCCTAAATACCTCGCTCTTTATGCTAAAGTATTTTTAGAAACCCTCATATGCGTAATAATCTCTGATCGTTTTAAGTTTCAATGCTGCTCTTTACTTTCAATTGAAAAAACATTTCCATGTTTATTTTTTCATTGTTTTCTTTTATGGTAATTTTAGAAAATCCTGCGCCCTTTTCATTGAATTTCTGTTCCCCCATGACATATTTCTCCAAGGAAAGATCCTCCCACATAGCACCCTCCCCTCAACCCCATCCCCAAAACAAAAAAATCCCCTGAAAACGACTGTACACTTCCCAATAACCTTTATTATATATAAACACTGGTTGAAGTTTGTAACTTGCAGCCCCTCCCCCAGGGACTGTGGGGGAGTAAGTCATTCCCCAAGACATAGTTCTTATGGTTTTTGACTATGCGGAACAAAATGGCTATCTCGAAATTTTGATCTTTTGACTTTGGAGAAAAAATGAGCGTGGGAGGGGGCCTAGGTGCCCTCCAATTTTTTGGTCACTTAAAAAGGGCACTAGAACTTTTCATTTCCGTTAGAATGAGCCGTCTTGCGACATTCTAGGACCACTTGGTCGATACGATGACCCCTGGGGAAAAGAAAAAAAAAAAAAAAAAAAACAAATAATACGCACCCGTGATTTGTCTTCTGGCAAAAAATACCAAATTCCACATTTTTGTAGATAGGAGCTTGAAAATTTTTCTTTAGGGTTCTCTGATACGCCGAATGCGATGGTGTGATTTTCGTTAAGATTCTGTGAATTTTAGGGGGTGTTTTCCCCTATTTTCTAAAATAAGGCAAATTTTTTCAGGCTTGTAACTTTTGATGACAAAGACTAAATTTGATGAAACTTATATATTTAAAATCAGCATGAAAATCTGATTCTTTTGATGTATCTTTTAGCATCAAAATTCCGTTATTTAGAGTTTCGTTTACTATTGAGCCGGGTCGCTCCTTACTACAGTTCGTTACCACGATCTGTTTGATATTAAAGGTAGGTATTTTTCAAAACATAGGCGGACGAAAACTAGCAGGGAGGAGAATTGCCCCTCCTACTGGTATACCCATCCCTCAGATAAGATAAGATTTATTAATCACGAAACAAACATACAATATTACATTTTACTATTCCCCCAAAGGCTCTTTGGCCTGTAAAAAAAGGGAAAATAAACGACTCACTTACTCAGAAAAGAAAAAAAAATTAAATAGAATAATAGATTGATTAGACTAAATTAATTAAGTAGATCAGTAGATAAAACAGACTCCTATGAAATAATAAGAAAATTTATATACATATACATACATACACATTTTATATATATATATATATATATATATATATATATATATATATATATATATATATATATATATATATATATATATATATATATATATATATATATATATATATATATATATGAGTTAGCACACTTTACGAATATCCTAGGGAAAAAACAGTGAGAATCAAACAAGAGTTGAGCAGCGAATGAAGATAGTTCAAAAGAAAACCTAAGCGAGCTCAGTTGAATGATTTATTCGAAAAACAAATTTTGATCATAGATAAAGTCCTGGGGAGTTAGAAAAACATAAAGGCAAAAAAGCTTGGCTTTTTCAAAACTTTTGCTA
The DNA here is from genome assembly GCF_032884065.1 of Artemia franciscana. Lineage (NCBI taxonomy): Eukaryota > Metazoa > Arthropoda > Branchiopoda > Anostraca > Artemiidae > Artemia > Artemia franciscana. Next base: position 21,534,449 of record NC_088867.1, on the reverse strand, counting down.
AACAGAGACAATAAATGGTAGCTGGATCATTTCGTGGCCTACTCCTATATAGTATTAAATAATAATAAATGTTTTTTAAACTGAAAGTAAGGAGCAACATTAAAAATTAAAACGAATATAACGAATAAAAAAAAACGAATAAAACGAATGTGAGCGGGTTCACCCCCTCGTCAATACCTCACTCTTTAGGCTAAAGTTCGAATTTTTTCAAATACTTTAAGATTCACCCCTGAATCACAAGGACCGTTTAATTAGGATAAATATCTCTTTTGAAAGTAGCATACTAAAAAAAAAACTTTAATAAGAGAGTCATACTTACTCCCGCCGTTTACCCGGGCTATTTGACCAAACATTTGGAAATCAATAGGTTTCACCGTTCACCTGGGAGTCCAGAGGACTTGTTGGTCATGTATCAATCCTATGACACGGTATTTCAACGTCAGACTACAAGCGGCTAAGCCTATTAGGCTTAGATTTCACTTGTTCGTCTTTGAGTCCTAACAAATTCAGTCCCAGATTTTGCAAACGAGTCCAGCGGACATTGTCCATCAAGCATCAACCCAAAATCAATCCATGACTACCTACGTTAGTTATGCCTCAGGAATGACGCATGGACAGATGATAGATACACTTATCTATCAACAAATAAACTAACATCATTTTATACAGTCCTAATAAGGGCTCATACCACATTTGCCTTTCACTCACTCGGACTATCTGTCTTGTTTTTTTCTACAATTAGCCAGGGCTTGATGCCCATAACTACTTGATTTTAATTTATTGATTACCCTTCCACTGGGGACTGTGGGGGATTAAGTCATCCTCAAACACTTAGTTATTATATTTTTCGACCATTCTGAACAAAATGGCTATCTCAGAATTTTGACCGGGTGACTTTGGGAAAAAATGAGTGTGCGAGGGGGCCTAGATGTCCTCAGATTTTTTTGGCCGTTTGAAAAGGGAACTAGAGCTTTTAATTTTCGTTTACATGAGCCCTCTTGCAATATTCTAGAAGCCACTGGGTCGATATAATCACCCTTAGGAAAATAAAACAAATAAACACACACCTGGGACCTTTCTTCTGGCAAAAAGTACGAAATTCCACTTTTTGCAGATAGGAGCTTGAAACAATAGGGTTCTCTGATATACTGAATCTGATTGTATTATTTTCATTAAGATTCTATGACTTTTAGGGGTCATTTCCCCCTTTTTTCAAATATAAGGCAAATTTTCACAGGCTCTTAAATTTCGATGGGTAAGATTAAAATTAGTGAAACTTATAAATTTGAAATCAGCATAAAAATACGATTCTTTTAACGTATATATTGGTAACAAAATTTCGTTTTTCCGAGTTTTGGTTACTATTGAGCCGGGTCGCTTCTTACTTACAGTTTGTTACCATTAACTGTTTGATGACCATTAATTGTTTGATGAAAAACCCCACGACGAAAGGGAATTTTTATAAGCTTAGTTAAGGGAATGATAACGGAAGAAAGTAAGAGCCTAATTACTTATTAGGAGTGTTACTGAAGTTAGATTACTAGGAATGCTTCAATCCTGTAAAAATTCTGGTCTTTATTAAATAACTGAAGTTATATTTGAAGTTCTTTAAATAAACTGAAAGTAAGGAACAACATTAAAACTTAAAATAAACATAAATTATTACGTATATGAGGGAGGTCACTCCCTCCTCAATACCTCGCTCTTTACGCTAAAGTTCAAATATTCTTCAGATTTCTTGAGAATAACTCCAAAATCATAAAGGCCGTTTAATTAGAATAATAGACTCTTTTAAAAGTTCTAAGGAAATTTAGTGGAAAAAGCAAGGTACTGAGAAGGGGGAGGCTCCCGGCATATACGAAATAGTTTATGTTCGTTTTAAGCTTTAATGTTGCTCCTTGCTTTAAGTTGAAAAAAATGTTTTTTTAATTTAATTTTGGAACTTGTGTTTAAATACTGCTGGGAAATCGGGCTCCCCCTTTATAAAAACTTCCCTTCCTTTATGAAAATTGCTCCGTCTAAAGATACTTCCACGTACCCCCCCCCCTAATAGAAGAATTCCCCTTAAAAATATCTATATACTTCCCAATATCCTATAGCCTACTGTACAATGCAATGGGCAAAGTTCATAACTTGCAGCCTTTCCCACGGGGACTATGGAAGGGGGGGGGGGGCTTAAGTCATCCTTAAAACACATTCATCAGACTTTCCGACTATGCTGGAAAAATGGTTATATCAAAATTTTGATCGGGTGACTTTGGGGGAAAATGAGCGTGGGAGGGGGGCTAGCTGCCCTCCAATATTTTTCGTCACTTTGAAAGGACACTAGAACTTTTGATTTCCCGAAATATGATCCCTCTCCCAAGCTTCTACGCTTACTGGTTCAATATGATCACCCCTGGAAAAAGAAATAATTAAACACGCATCCGTGATCCTTTTTCTGGAGAAAAAAAATGCAGAATTCCACATTTTTGTACATAGGAACTTGACAACTCTATACTACGGTTCTGCTGAATCAGATCGAGTGGTTTTCATTCGGATCACTTGATTTTTTGGGGGTGTTCATACCTTTTTCAAAAATTTGGCAAATTTTCTCAGACTCGTAACTTTTGATGGGTGCAATTAAATTTTGTGCCATTGGAATTTTACATATTTCGAATAAGCATCAAAATGCGATTCTTTTGATACATCTATTGTTATATAAACTCTGTTTCTTAGAGTTTCGGTTATTATTGAGCCACATCATTCCTTAGTTACAGTTCGTTACCACTGACTGTTTGATACCACGAACTGTTTGATGAGCCGCTGGTTCTAAACCCATTAACTTAAAGAAGTGGCGCTAATATTTGCAAAACATGAGCTAAATATAGCTAATATTAGCTAAATATGAGCTAATATTTGCAAAACATGAGCTATATATATATATATATATATATATATATATATATATATATATATATATATATATATATATATATATATATATGCTACAGTGGTTTCAATTCACATAAATGTAGGGGGGAGGGCAAAATATACTTTCAAAATCCAGAGGGTAAGTTTTCAACGAGAATACCAAAAGAGATTTTTCAAAGTAAATACCAAGAACAGGTATTTTTGGAATCTAGGTAGAAAAACTGGAGGGGGAGGGGAATTTTCCTCCTCGAATTGACGTGCTTGGAAAGCTCTCAATAAAATAGTCCTGGTCAATTTAGTAGTCGAAGGAGCAGTCGTAACGGGAAAAGTCATCTAGGAATAGTTGTTCTAGAAGTACTTGAGGCAGAAATTATCCTAGTAGAAACTGTCATGATATTAACGACTATTTTTGAGTGTTCATATTGAAAGCAAGAATGACAACAGATGAATAGTCTCCCCCCTCCCATCCAGACGACCATGAATGCATGCCCAAACACATTTCAGGGATAATTTTCTTAATATTAAACATAAATATTGCACTTTTTGTGGCTAAAAGACGTTTTTTAAATTCAGTACCATGTTGAACGTTGAACGTGTGCTATCTCATTCTGCATAATTTTGTACGGCTATTTTTTCAGTTCAAAACCCTGAAATAGTTTAATTAAATAAACATAAAATGCATGGATGGATTAAGTACCCCCTCAAAAGTCACTTGTACATGATATAAATGCGCATGATCTATAATAGAATGAAAAGCAACCATCGTACAAGCACATCTTATTGTGTTTCCATGAATAGGGACGTTAAATCCTTTCATTCGTCAAATATTTATGTTTTGAAGGTATCATAAAAGCGTGAAAATGGTAGCACAAAATATGCGACTTTTGCAAAGAAGACATTTCTTTCAAAGAAGCCGACATTTGGTGTAATGGTTTCGAGTGCCGCTTATTTTTCTGAAGAAGAAGCAAAACTGTGTGTCAAATGTCAACCTAACTATAAAGCTTAATTTCAAGCCTAAAAGAAGAACAAGAAGAAGAAACTGAAGATTTGGACGATTTATTTGCGAAAACTTTTATCTATAAAAAAGAAGAAGGGAATGTGATATCGTATAATTACATCAAATAATACTGCGCCTGTTGTTTTCATTAATTTTAACTACTTTCAAATTAAGAGCAACAGCAGAAAACAGTGAGTTTGTAACTGATTATCAGTTTCTTATTTAGTCGTTGCCTGATTCAAAAAATAACTGCGCAATGGTCCAGCTGGTGTGTATACTCTTTGCTATTTGTAACAGGGTTCCTACCTATAGCACGGAAGTGCTATTTTAGCACTATTTCATTATGTGTAGCATTGTAGCATGTGCTCAGGGTTTCCAAATGTAGCACGAAAGGGCTATTTTAGCACTAAAACAGTCAATTTTTTGACTGTAGCACCAAAAATCGTTGTGTAGCACGCAAATATGGGCAATTGTAGCACTTTAGGTACTGATCATGGTGGCAACCCTGATCTGTAGTCGCAGTGGACTGCGTTAACTCAAGAGGTTGCGTGTCACATGTCATAAATTTGATAAGAGAGCGAGAACCGAGCAAGTGTTTGTGATAGTGGGAGGAATTTAAACTGAAGCTCTGACCAGGGCACATCTTGAGTCCCTATAATTAGATATCATAATATCCAATGTCCAAAATTTCACATTTTTGCATATAGGCGCTTCAAAATTCTTCAGTTGGGTTCTCTGATACGCTGGATCTGACAATATGATTTTCATTAAGATTCTATGACTTTTAAGAGGTGTTTCTCGCTTTTTTAAAAATAAGGCACATTTTCTCAGGCTTGTACCTTCTAATGGGTTTAATGGGTAAGAATAAAAATGTGATTTTTATGTATCTATTGGTATCAAAATTCCGTTTTTTAGAGCTACGGTTACTCCTTGAGCCGGGTCGCTCCTTACTTACAGTTCGTTACCACGAATTGTTTGATACTATACAAAAGTGAGGCTGCTGCTTTATCAACCCAATACATTTGATGCTAAACTTCGACTTTGTCTCTACTGAAAGTATTTTTAGCTATTATTCATATATATATAACTAACTGATACTTAAACCTTTTCTATTTACTGACTGCCTTTCAAAATATTTCAACTGAAAAGTTAGTTATTCGAAGCAAATGATAAAATATTGTATTTTACGAACCTTTATTATATTGCTCCTATCTATTTTTGAAGCATTAAGAAAAAGAGGCACAGTTGCGTAAAGAACGAGAGGTTGGTGTTAGAGGTGATAGAAGCCTTCCCCAGTTATATAGGATAATATTTGTAAGTTTTAAGTTTTCATTTTGCTCTTTAAAATCATTTTGCAAAAATATGTTTCTATATATTTGTTTCTCTTCGGTTTGATATCAAATTAACTAAACAAACTAGTTTTTCTGATAAGGAGAAATATTGAACTCAAAAGGTAAACAACTTAGTACCTTGTACCATATGCAACAAACATATTTAAAACTAGCTCAAATTAACCGACTCTATTATTTCCCTATATTCTTAGAATTTTGAAAGAAAAACTAGCGCTTTGTGAAAACGCTAAACAGTGTATGATTTTCGTAGAGCAGAAACGTAAAGCCTTTCTGCTTAACGTAACGTAAAACGTTTACTGAAACGTAAACGTTTCAGATGCTTTTTAGAGTAAAAAAAGTATATTAGCGCTTTCTTACATGAACTGAGTTTGCTGAATTTTGGTACGACTTGCGTATTGAGATTTGCCAAAAAGTCTTAAGTGAAGGTGTCTAGGTGGGGTTAAAATTACAGACTAACCTCAGAAACCCGTATTATAGCTTGAACTTCTACCTACTAAGCTTGAATACATACCTTGATTTCATAGAGGCTTATTACTTCTTGATTTCACATACTGAATTGCATTCCAACTGTTAAAAATTTACATTAATGTCTATTAACAATATGGCGGGTTCGAGCAATGAGTTTTTTTTTTTTTTTTTTTTTTTTTTTTTTTTTTTTTTTTTTTTTTTTTTTTTTTTACAAAATTCTACAAATATAGGGAAAACCATCATTCGGTTTATTTTAGATAGTTCCGTATATGCATGTTACATATACTACATTTGTTCGTTTAAATTTTAACTTAGCTTTTTGTTTTCCATCTGAAAAACTATCCTTTGTTAAAATAAGTTAAAACCCCAAAAAGCTGAAAGATTAATTGATAATTTGAAGCACTCTTTCTAAATGAAACATTTACTATTTGATCCACCATACAATGCTCTATCCAAACATAATATTATTAGCATAGCTTATTCCTTTTAAAACCTTTTCTTTTTAATATACAAATGCTCAGTCTCTAAAATCTGTTTTTGCAAAAACATACCCGCTCCCCCCAAATAAGTGTTTTTAGACAGAGACTACCACAGAATTAAAATTAGGCCCCATCAAATAGAGGGAATCATCTCTAGAGAGGGGATATGAAATTTTCCTGAAAAGCAAAAAAGATACTTCCCAATTATGCTGATATCACGATGTAGCGTAACCTCTCATGATGGGTAATCAAAACACAATCGACTACTCACCTTTTGTAAGCAAAATCAATATTTGGAAAAAAGTATCTCCGATATTTAAACCAAGATCAAACGAGGGTGTAGAAATGTCCGGCTCTGGGGTACCATGGTTTTGCCCTTTATTCCTCCTCAACTGTAAACCTACCGGATAGGTATTAATTTTTTATTTGTTTAGTTATTCCTTGGCTAAAAACTATATTTCATTAGTACTTCAACAGGATCAGGTTAATGGATCAGGCCATCAGCAGACCTCAAATACAATTATGTATTTTTTCCCTTTTATAGAAATTCCCTTTTAAATTCTAGATTTTTAAGATATTTAGAACTTCCAGGGTAAATTGAATCCCCTTGTATGCCTATCACTTTCACATTTTTCATAATAGATGGTCCAGTTTCATCTTAGCTTATTGGGGTTTAGTCTTTCTTTTAGAAACTTTTGGGACCTTCCGCAGAGCCACAGGGCTTCCGGGAGCTTCGCTTAAGAAACCACGACCTAAGTTTAATGGAATCGTTAATTAACAGCCCTAAATCTAAGAACTATATAGTTGGTGATACAGATGAATTATAAAGCACAATGGTTTATTTATTCAACTATCCAAAGAATACAAAAAAGCGCACAAATGAACAGATGATGACTATTTTACCCCTCCGTTTATTTATTACGAAACACTAAAACTGACTTAGAAATTTAATAAAAAACACTCGCACAAATATCAACTGCACTTGAAAATCACATACTTTAATCAAACCTTTTTATCACCCATGAAAATAGAAAAAAAATCAGAGAAATATGTATACGAAGAGAGGCACATGAAGTCGAAGGCACACAGTAAAGACTCTAACAATAAGTGTGTTTTTCCAGATTTCAGGAACTGCTAACTAAATTTAAGACATTTACAAAAATCAGTCATTAGTGTTAAACCACTAACTAAAATATTACTAATCCTTTAAAATAATTTTTAAACAAAAATCGCGTATTGCGGTCATAATTTAGACGTTGCTAAACAGGAAAATAAATTTTTAGCTCTATAATAAGGCTTTGCCTGACACGTACATAGAATTTTTTTTTTGGCCAGCCGAAAAATAAACAACAAAGTCGGAGAGGGAAGGGGCTAATAAAACTTAAATTTCAATTGAAAATTTGAATAAGAAGTACCCAGAAATTCGAGTACTTTTTGAATTTCCTAGACTATGCGCAAGAGCTTCACAAAAAGCAAAATCGTTCACATCAAGGCTAAAGAAACCTACGAGAAACTTGAAAGGATTCTTCTAGAAATCTTATTCTAGATGCTAACATTAGATCCTAACCAGTCACAGATTTCTGTGAATGGTTAGAAAGAAAAGATTTCTTCTGTGACTGGTTCTAGAAGAAAAGATTTCTCCTAGAAAGATTATTCTATATGTTAACATTAGATCCTAACCAGTCACAAGCTAAGATAAACTTTAGGTTTTAGCTTCATCCACCGGTAATCCTAGATTTTTATAATTTACCTTATAATATTCGTATTTTCTGTATAATTTATTTAGTGTTGGTGAACTTCCTAAAAATATGACCCTAAACGTCCCCCTTCCTCCCGCAAATAAATTCAGTGTAATATGTCAAACAATTCTGAATATCATGCGTAAAATTTGCGGAAAATATTTTTCTCTGATGAAGGTCTTCTGGTTGTCATGGGATGAATTTCTTAAGCTTCTGTCCATTAGTTCTCAAAAATAGGTCTAAACTGGGGCATACTATTTACCAAAATAGACTTCAAGAAGAGCCTAATACCATCCGTACATTCCCGAAAAGGCATGACTTCTTCCCGTAGCCATAAAATTACTATAGGCAACACTGTTTGTTCTTTGAAGAGCGTTTGTCCAATCTTCAGCGCTTCCCGTAGTACCAATAGGCATTGTCATCGCTTGTGCGTGTGCTGTATAATTTGATAATGCGCTGCTATTGTGTTGAGAATACGTTGTGGGAGTTGGAAACGTTGAAGAACTTGAGGAAGTGATCTAAAAACAGAAAAAAATAAATCATATGCAGTAGCATTTCCTTGTAAATGCAGAACATTAAATAATACATTTCCAGAAGGAAGTATCAAAAGAATAATCAACTGTATTCAGGGTCTTATCCACGATTTTTTTTTGTAAAGGGGGGGGGGGTACAGTAGGATTTTTTCGCGGGGTAGGGGTTTACAGAAAGTTGCATCAAAAATATGTTCATGTCCATTCTTGTTACGTTTTTACCAGTGGGACAATTTTGAATTTTTTTTTTTTTTTTTGGGGGGGGGGTCAAATCCCTTAATCACCCCTGAATATGGCCTTGACCGTATTTCCATAGTGAATTGATAATGCATTGTAGTTCCAAAGAGCACGTACAAAATTAGTACTGAAGTTTATTATAAAGATCTAGCGTACATTTTTCACAAAGACAATTCGTCAACGGAGTTCAGATTAAGGCTCTCATCAAACAGTTCGTGGTAACGAACTGTAGCAAGGAGCGACCCGGCTCAAAAGTAAACGAAACTCTAAAAAACGGAATTCTGATGCTAAAATATACATCAAAAGAATCGGATTTTTACACTGATTTTAAATATATAAGCTTGATCAAATTTAATCTTTGTCATGAAAAGTTACGAGCATAGAAAATTTGCCTTATTTTGGAAAATAGGGGAAAACAAACCCTAAAAGTCATAGAATCTTAACGAAAATCACACCATCGCATTCGGCGTATCAGAGAACCCTGTAGCAAAAATTTCAAGCTCCTATCTACAAAAATGATTCAGTGATCATTCTTAAAGAATTGGGACAAAACTTACGATTTAGTGTAAAGAGCGAGGTATTAACGAGTGGACAAACCCCCTCATATGCATAATAAAAAATTAAATATAATAGTTTGTTACATAAGTTAATTCTTAAGTTACGTATATTTTTTACTAATAAAAACATTCGTTAAAAATTAAAATTCATCGTTGCCTTTTTATGAAACCGAAAAATTGCAGGGCAACCAGGCCTCCTTCCCCACCCTTTATTTCTCAAAATCGTCTGATAAAAAATAAGAGAAAGCCATTTAGCCAAAAAAAGGAATTAATATGCAAATTTCATTTTAATAATTTATGTGTGGAGAGCCAAAATCAAACATGAATTAATTCAAAAACATTAAGAAATTACATAAAAAAACTAGTTTTTTAAACTGAAAGTAAGGAGCGACATTAAAACTTAAAACGAACAGAAATCACTCCGTATAAGAAATGGGTTGTCCCCTCCGCAATCTCTCGCTCTTTACGCTAAAATTTGTCTCTTTGCCACAATTCTGTTTTTTAAAACAATTAAAAGCTTCAGAGTAAAGAGCGAGGGATTGCGGAGGGGACAACCCATTTCATATACGGAGTAATTTCTGTTCGTTTTAAGTTTTAATGTCGCTCCTTACTTTCAGTTAAAAAAAACTAGTTTTTTTAATGTAATAAGTAATTAGGAACAAAAGACGAAATGACATCTATTTTATTTGCTGATCATTACATGGTCGAGTTGAGCGACAAAAAACTGTAGAAGTTCCTAAAAATATGAATTTTTAATGGATTTTTGTGGAAACGAATTTAAAACTCATTGTAATTCATAACGAAGTACTCTCTATATGCAAATTTATTAGTAATTTATTGTGTTTGAAATTACTGAAAATATAATTTAAACTTTACCAAAATCAATAGTTTTGCAATTTCTTTTAAATGCTTTTGCTGTTAAATAAAAAGAGGCCAGTAAAATTAATCGTTCAAAGTTTAATTAAGTTTTTTGTTTTTTTTTCTGTTCTTCATAGACATTGACTTAACTATTATTCAGCACATTGTTTTATTTGAGAAAAATAGATTAAATAAGATTTTTTTTTTTAATGATGGAATATAGCAATTTAGTTTTTTTTCTTTTTCTTATGAAAAAGATATGATGAGAGAGAGCATTTTGATTTTGGTTTTCTTTAATGAATCACTAGGCAATGGACTGTCCTAGCACATAAGCACATAAGCACATTGGTTAAAGTATATTTTACCGATAGCACATTTAAATAATAAAATATCAACGAAGAATCTTTCGAAATGATGAAATATAGCTATTTAGTATTTTTTTTTCTTCATTTTTCTTTTTTATTATGAAAAAGGTACGATAATAGAGATTATTTTGATTTCTATTTTTCAGTTGAATTACTAACCGGTTGACAGTCAAAGCACAAAAGCATAAATTTTAATGGTTTTCTTTTGTTTTCTATTTATCAATCTAAATTCTTACATGAAAAAAGTTAGAACTTAATTAGAACAGAAGTCATTTAGCATAATACAAGAAACAATAAATAAATAGATACATCAGTCAGTTAGAGAAAATTTAAAATTTATGAGCACAATATACTTTTATTTATTAATTTATAGATTATAAATATACGCACACAAAGGGAAAAAAAAACAAAAATGAAGAAGCATGTATTAGTCAATAACTAATGAGAAAAATAGGCTAAAATCATTGCATATTATAAAGGAGGTCATAAAGTGACTAAGTATTTTTTTTCACTTATCTTAGGGGTCACTACGAATAAAATGTTGAGAAAAAAAGTACTAGAGAAAACAGGTATGGTGCATCAGCTTCTATTTTTACTGTCAAAATCTAAGAAAGTGCAAAGGGATAATTTTTAAACATCATGAAGAGGGGAAAGAAGGAAAGAATGGAAAATGGAAAAGATTGAAAAATAGAGTGTCTGAAAAAAAACTCTTGGGCTTACATTGGGTAAAAAAAAAAAGAAAAAAAAATGTGTTTGTATGTGAGAAACTGAGGAGTAAACAGGGGCATCTTGTTAATCCAATATATTTTGTCTTTTCCAAACCTTGGTAAACTTTCTCCAACATTCCGTCGCTTCTTTAGCCCCCTAAAATCAACCCCTGTGTAAGTGTCCGTTAGAATCATAAATTTTAACATTCAAAACAAGTAGATAGAGCCTGTCTAAAACACCTTGATTTTTTATATTTAATCTTCGAAATGTGTTTCAATAATAAATAAATGGGCTGGGAAGGTTATAAAAAAGAAAAAAAGAACAAAAACAGGGGGAAGAGCATAAGACACGCATTTTCTCGGTTTGACATTGATAATAAATACCACAATTAAAGTGAATAACATTTGAAAAAATAATTTACTGAATGAAACCTCAACTGACTTCACAATTTAGCAACTTTGAACCAAACGATAAAGTGGACAAACAAAAATGTTACCTGTGAACTTAAAATATGGCTGGGAACATGCGAACCAGTAGGGTAGGAACTAGATGGAATACTCGATCCTAAGCCAGGGAAAGCATGCGAGGATTGACTAACAGGCAACTTGGCTTCAACTGGAGAAGGTGGGTTCACGGACTGTGTTGTTGAATTAGACATCACTGAAGGTATTCCACTCCCTAAATTTGACGGAGGCATGTAGGCGTTGCAAAGGGCAGCAGCATCTAGATAAAGAAAAATATCTATCCTTCATATTTTTTTTGCATATTGTAATAGACTCAGAGCTTTAGCGAAAACACAAAATACGCAGTGGCGTCGAATCAAAAACTTAAGAACAGAGGGGGTGATTTTATTCCCAAGTAAGGGTAGTGCATTTTTGTCAATTATTCAATGCTTATACCAAAAAAAGGGAATTTTTAAGAAGAAATAAATTCCCTTCAATTTTTTTTTTCAATCTAAGGAAAAGGCAAAATGACATGGGAAAAATGTGCGACCCGCCCAGATTTACGCCACTGGGAATACGCATAAAATCAACATCCTGACACTTTTGTTTGTATGACTAGTTCCTGTCTTTAAAAATTACACTGGTCTACGATGGTTCACTATTTTTTATAATTAACTCATATTGTTATTTAAATAACTGCAAGAAGAAAAGTCACACTGCGTTTCAATTTTGTATCAAACAGTTCGTGGTAAAGAACTGTAGTAAGGAGCGACCCGGCTCAATAGTAACCAAAACTCAAAAAATGGAATTTTGATACAAATAGCTACATCAAAAGAATCGCATTTTAATGCTGATTTTAAATATATAAGTTTCATCAAGTTTAGTCTTACCCATCAAAAGTTACGAGCCTGAGAAAATTTGCGTTATTTTAGAAAATAGGGGGAAACACCTCCTAAAAGTCATAGAATCTTAACGAAAATCACACCATCAGATTCAGCGTGTCAGAGAACCCTACTGTAGAAGTTTCAAGCTCCTATCTACAAAAATGTGGAATTTTGTATTTTGCAGATCACGGATGCGTGTTCATTTGTTTGTTTGTTTTTTTTTTCTCAGGGGTGATCGTACCGACCCAGTTGTCTTAGAATGTTGCAAGAAGGCTCATTCTGACGGAAATGAAAAGTTCTAGTGCCCTTTTTAAGTGACCAAAAAATTGGAGGGCACCTAGGCCCCCTCCCACACTAATTATTTTCCCAAAGTCAAAGGATCAAAATTCTGAGATAGCCATTTTATTCAGCGTAGTCTAAAAACCTTATAACTATGTCTTATGGGACGACTTACTCCCCCACAGTCCCCTTGGGAGGGGCAACAAGTTACAAACTTTGACCAGTGCTTACATATAGTAATGGTTATTGGGAAGTGTACAGGCGTTTTCAGGAGGATTTTTTTGGTTGGGGGAGGGGTTGAGAAGAGGGGTATATGCTGGGGGAACTTTCCATTGAGAATTTGTCATGGGGGAAGAAAATTTCCATGAAGGGAGCGCAGGATTTACTAGCATTATTATAAAAACAATGAAAAAATAAATATGAAAAAGTTTTTTCGGCTGGAAGTAAGGAACAGCATTAAAACTTAAAACAAACAGAAATTATTACCCATATAAGGGGCTCACCTCCTCCTAATACCTCGCTCTTTACGCTAAAGTATTTTTAGTAATTTCAACTATTTATTCTACGGCTTTTGTGATTCAGGGGTCATTCTTAATGAGTTGGGACAAAATTTAAGCTTTAGTGTAAAGAGCAAGGTACTGACGAGGGGGCGAACCCCCTCATATATGTAATAAAAACATAAGATTACAAAAGTTCTTTACGTAAGCTAATTTATAAGTTACGTAAATTTTTTACTAATAAAAACATTCGTAAAAAATTAAAAGTTCTAGTTGCCTTTTTAATTAACCAAAAAATCGGAGGGCAACTAGGCTTCCTCCTCCGCTCTTTTTTCTCAAAATCATTCGATCAAAATTATGAGAAAGCCATTTAGACAAAAAAATAAATATGCAAATTTCGTTTTAATTATTCCTCTGCGGAGAGCCAAAATCAAAACATGCATTGATTCAAAAACGTTCAGAAATTAAACAAAAAAAAAATTTTTTTAACTGAAAGTAAGGAGCGACATTAAAACTTAAAACGAACAGAAATTACTTCGTATATGAAATAGGCTGCTTCCTCATCAACGCCCCGCTCTTTACGCTAAAGTTTTTTACTGTTTTAAAAAGAAAAATTGAGAGAAAGAGTCAAACTTTAGCGTAAAGAGCGAGGCGTTGATGAGGAAGCAGCGTCTTTCATATACGAAGTAATTTCTGTTCGTTTTAAGTTTTAATGTCGCTCCTTACTTTCAGTTAAAAAAAACTTGTTTTTTTATTTAATAGCTAAAAGAAATGGACCAATTTTTTTTTTTTTTAACAAAACGCCCACGCCCACCTCTGCTAACAACATTACAAACCGACATGATCGATAACTATCAAAAGTATGGGTCCTGCTTATCTCTCCAGATGGGAATGTTTCTTGACACCAAGTGTTCTAGAAATTGCACCTTTTTTTTCCTGTTTATTGATATCTACCCTTACCCTTTTTCAAGCTTGGATTCTGTTTTCATTATGTAATTGTGTAAAATAGAATCCGAGTATATTATGCCAAGCTAAAAAATATCTTCAGAAGTTCTACTATACTTGATTGCCGTATTTCTCATGAGCTTTGAAATATAACTTGAAGCAACACCGAAAACCATAATGTAATCGGAGGCTTCTTATTAAGAACTTTCGCCGAATACTGAAAAAAAGACCAACTTTGTCAAAAACAAAAGAAAAAATCTAACAACAATGATCTAGTTCACTAAGTTGTGCTAACAAATAGAAATAAAATGGAAAATACCCACAAAACAACAACGACAAAACTCACCATGGCCTGTAGAGAAAGAATGTGGATCTAAGCCTAACGTCTGGTGCCCTAGACTATGACCTAAGCTGCTGAATCCTTGACCTAGGCCTTGCATGTATCCACTGGAGGATGACGAATTGGCAGGAGCTGTTGGGTATGCCGTTACAATAGGGGGCATTCCCATTGTTGGGTTATAACCAGCAGGTGACGTTGATGATAGTTGTTTTCTTAGTCTTGCACGGCGATTACTGAACCATACCTATAGAGCAAATGAATAGAATTGCAAAATTCTCATTGCATTCAACGGTAGGTGAAAAGCAGCCCCTTCCCATAATAAGTCATGATCTTTAAAAAAAATTGTAGCTTAAAAACAAATGTCCATAAAAAGAATATGATTTTATGTTGAGACCGAATATCCATCATTGATTTTACCTTATATAATTAGAAGAAATATAAAGAAAACACTTTTATTTGATAATTATAATAAAAGGGTCCAGAAATTAGGATTTTTTTTATATTTCTGAGGAGAAGGCGGGCCCCATGGTCTCCTCCAAGGAAGGTCCATGGGTGAGGGTATTTCCTCTCCCAAAATTTAAAACCTCTCCACCCTGTTCTGGAAAACATTTTGAAGTTTTTTCTCACATGATTAAAAAAGGAAAGAAAAAAATATTGAACAATTGATGAAAACGAGCAGTAAGATCACATATACAGGCTATGTTCTTTACAGATAGGCCTACCACTTTCAATACCATCAGTATTACAGATTAAGTTTATTTAATTAATATCTTCGAACGAGATTTAATAACGAGCACATTAATTAGATAAAATTTCAGACAATTAAAAGCGGAGCGTGATACTAAAACTTAAAAAGAACAATAATCACCTCGTAAAAGAGACTTCCGTCCTCAAACCTCCGCTGTTATTGCTGAAGCGTGGTTTTAGCTTTTGTAAATAGCCTACGATTCAGTTTTTCACGTACTGATACTTTATTTAACTGTTGATCTTTGAATTTAAATCAAGTTGCCACCAAGCCATGGCCGATTGCAAAATCGGCAAATTTTTGATGGAAAAACTTGCATCAAAGCAAAGTATCTGATGATCAGTCCAGATTTAATATAAACCAGGCCGTATCCTGGCGGGGTAGGGGGATTGAACTCCTCCTCCCGAAATGTTTGTCTGACTCATAGAAACGTAAGAAAAATGAATATAAAAAAATACTTTATACGTTTTATGAGGTTTTCTGTGTGACCCCCCCAATAAAATTTTTGTGCAAAACAACCCCTGAAAAAAAACTGAATACAGCCCTGAATAAAAATCTTTACTTTTATTCGAAACTATATTTCATTTTACTTAATAATGTAAAGGATCACATGCTAAATATAAAAATATGGAGTCTATCAGTGGTCTATTAACAGAAATAGAGCTACAGAACGATCAGTCCTAGTCTCTTGGGGGTATGATATTGGGATATGCTAGACTAGCAATCTATTTCAGGAAATCAAGATTCGGGAGAAGGGGATGGATGGACTCAAAAACATAAGACGATTGATTTATATGAAAAGGGAAAGAATTTCTAGAGGATTTGGTAAAAAACATTGATATTTTGGCACAAAACTCTTACTATTTCCTTATACCCGTAATTCAGTCTCTTTACTACCAGATATTCAATTATCCACGGCTGAAAATTTAGGGTGAAACCAAATATTCTCCACAGTCTATGAAATTCCGCGGGCATATACATAAACATTGATTCAATCGCACACTTATGCAGGGTGTGAAGGCAAAATCTGTTTATCTATGCATAAACATATGGCAAATATTTTTGTACTTAGATATTTCAGATAAAGCGTAAAAAAGGAGTTTAGCGTTTCGCAGTTGTTTTCAAACGACAATGCTTATAAATTTGCGGATGTCAATCTAGAAAAGTACCGACGATTAAGAGATGCCTTCAAAAGGGTCTCCTTTTTGCGTGGGTATTACTTAGATGTTGCTCACTTAGCAGAGCTCCTAGTCCTAGCCGTTTCAACAATTCAGACGTTTATTGCGCGATCAAGTCCGTCAATGCCTTAAATTAGTTTATAGACCGCTTTAAAGCACAATACACTGTAACAGAAGCCATCCTTATGTCATGGACATTTTGATAAATTGCTTTGCTTAATTGTCTTTAGATTTGAGTCCTCTTGAAGACCAGCCACACATGGTGTCTCTCGGGTCATACCACAAAAATTCCAAATTGCTACACTTTGAATTCAGTTAAATTATTCAGTTAATTATATTTCATCTTAATTACGACACAAACACCGCTTGGGCACTTTGTTAGAGAAATTACAACAACTGATATCTAAAAAAGTCTAATTTTCGCGCCGAGAAATGACATTAAAATATATATTACATGTATATTAAACGCTATATATGGGTAGTATATTGTGAAAAAGGGCGTAGGTTTTACAGCTAAGAACTGTCAAAGTTAATATGAAATAAATCCAATGAAAGAAAGCGCAGTGTTCAATTTCTTTAATTAAATGAAAATCTTTCTAGTAAGCTGGGACATAAGAATAATAATTTTGAACAATATGTAGGAGTTTTCAGGATCAAATACAACACTACTTTGGAATACAGAAAGACAAGTTCAGACGAACTGTTAGAATAAACGGTTAAAATGGCGGCGCATTTTTAAGCTCCATATGTATTTTAATACGAATTTTTCGTCGTTTCGTGCACCATGATTTACGCTTGTTAGCCAGTTAACATCCATTGATCTATGATATCGTTCCGTTTAGATGTGGTAGTAAAACACCGGGTGTGTCTCACTGGTTCTTCAAAGGAGAGCCAGTCTAGGCCAAGCGAATTTCTTGTCATAGGGGGCTAACATGATCTTCCTGGAAGTTGAGCGTACGGCAGTATATTGATTATTAAAAGATACCAAATCATTTTTGTATCTTTTTTTGGGGGGGGGTCAAGTATAGGCCCCTCCCCTGGCGAGTAGGGGTTAAAGTATGTACTACTATAACATTTTACCGTCTTGTGTAATGTTAATATTGGTGCATCAACGTCAGATACAGCTCTTAATTTTATTTGAGTTGGGGGAGGGTAAAAGAACAAAGAAATTCGTTATGGAGGTGGAACTGTAGAAAACTCATGGTCACATCACTTTCAGATTGTTTTTATAAATACTTTAAGAACTCTCTGAGCTTACTGGGTATAACACAAATTAATTCAGACTTGGGAATTAATTCTACTTGGGAAGTAGACTGAAAATGCCATTCCTCTTACTTTAGGTTGCTCAAATAAATTTATATCACTAACTTGTATTCTCGCCTCGGTGAGTTTAGTCCTCTGGGCCAATTCTTCTCTTGTGTAAATGTCAGGATACTGAGTTCGTTCGAAGGCGCGTTCTAATTCATCCATTTGATGGGCGGTAAACGTAGTTCTGCATCTCCTTTGCTTCCTTTTAAGAGGAATTCCCGGCTCAGATTCCACATCAGATCCTTCTCCGCTGCTTTTGCCTGAACATAAAAGAAACAAATTTGAAATTTATAATTTAGCTTAAATGGGATCAGCTGTGTAGGCCTCACTAGAGGGTAGCGACATGTCTATTTACTATTTTGAAGTAATCTATATTAATCACTAATGTAGGAAAACAGTCTTCCTTTTCTCTTTTTTTTTTTTTTTTTTTTTTTTTTTTTAATGTGTTTGTGCTGTTGCATTGGTGATTTCTCTTTTCATTATATCTTTTTTCTAACAAATTAATATTAATTTTTTCAAGATTTCAAAATTAATACAATAAATACTCAAATTTCTTAACTATTAAAACATAAGCGTAACACAAACTATTTTAGAATACAATCAATCACATAAATTTTGAAACGCCTCTTAAATTATTTCACGATAAGGATCACCAGGATTCCTTGCAGAACCGGTCGTTGACAATTGAATAATAAAGATTCATTTTATCTGAATACAAAAAAGGCCACTTGCCGTCATTCTCTGCCATGTTTACACCTTCAAAGATAAGATTATATGCCCTGAACATACCCAACACCATATGACTTCACGTCAGTAATGGAATTTAAATCGGCACTGGATGTGAACACACGCTGCCATACCCCCACTAAGAACCTCAGACGTCCAGAAGCGTTAAAACTTAGTTTACAAATCAATAACATTGCGCGATTATGCATGTAAATGTTTTACTGGTGGGATTTATATATATATATGCGCATATTGTGTAATTCAAGCCACCCTCAGGTTAAATTCCTCTAGTACAATTTGGCATTTATTACTCAGAATGTTTATTTCAAATTAACCCTAGCTCTTTTAGTTACTAATTCTAGTTCGATCCTGAATACTGCACTCTGAATTGTTCTTTTTTTTAAAGTTTTATCTAAAAGACTTAATATAATGGGTAGCTTTAAAAGCGTGTCAAAAAAGACAGAGAGAAAGAGAAAAGTAGTGCCACTGGCTATTTGTATCAATTAGGGCATTTCCCCACTAAAAATTTTGCTCCCACCCTATACTTTGAAAATATAATTTTTTTTTTAATTTTCATAAAAATAATTTTTGTATTTTCATTGCTAAAAGTTAAAGAAAAAAAAGGTCACCCCTCTATATTTTGGAAAATTAATTTTGCACCCTCCTAACTTTCGTGAATTAACGCCACTGCCACGAGCTTTACAAGTCGGTTCTCATCCATCAATAGTTCCCCCCTTTCATCAGCTATTAATCCTTTGTACCTAGAATGTTATGCTTTATGACACATAACTCAATTTTTCTTTTTTTTTTTTTTTTTTTTTTTTTAGCGCAACAAGGTCGATTGTCTACGTAGTTTGTTTCTAGCACAAATTTGTCTTTTATTATATGCATGAACTAATTATTTTTGTAACCAGTGATAATGGCGAGGAAAGAGGAGGGGCTATTACTGGCTTAGCTTATTTTAAGTAGCCTTCTGATAAGCAACATTATTGCTAATCATTAAGATTAAAAAGTCTTCAGAAATAGAAAACTTTTCGGAGGCAATTCAGTTTTAAACTTGGGCTTATGTTAGTACTTAGTATATTAGATCTAGGAATATTTTCTCTGAACTTGACAAAAGCTCTCCAGGCAATCCGATGTTGGCTTAAAGTAATAAAGTTAGGAGATAAGAAATAAGCGAGGCAATTTTTAAAGTCTATCCAAGAGTTTAGTTTTATATAGGCAGTTAAATTAAACAGTTGGTAATATTGAAGCATAAGTAAGAAGTGACTTGGCCCAATAGTGACCTAGCCTTTAAAAAAAGGAATTTTGATAACAATTAATGATCAAAGGAATTTTATTTTATACTGACTCAAAATATACAATATTCGTTAAGTTTAATGTTACTTATCAAAAGTTTCAAGCATGAGAAAATTTGCCCGATTTTGGAAAAGAGGGACAATCCCCAATAATATAAAATATGGGAAACCTCTTCCCTCTCCATTTGGGGAGGGAAGAGGTCGACGAAAAAAAATACAAAATAAGCGCTTCAAATTTTTTTTATTTTTGTTACGTTTTTTTACGAGCTGGACAAACATTTTGGGGGGAGTCAAGTCCCCCCCCCTGATACAGCCTAGGTTATTCTATTTTTTACATCTTCACTTCAACGAAACTCTAAAATAGGGCAGTCATCTCCCTCCAATTCATTGTCCTTCTCAAAGAATCAACAAGCAAATCCACTTTTAAACAGTTGAAAGAAGGAGATGTCCAGATTAGATGGCATAATAATTTACAAGTCTACTGTAGAGACATATGTTAAAATTCTGGCCTGAATACGCGCAAACAATGGCAATAAAAATTACAGGGAGTTGAAATTCGGCATTTATTGCTGCAATGCATCAATATTAGCCGTCATAAATGTCATTAACTGACAGAATTAGCCCAAAACGATGTTCATCATAGAAGCTTCTTATTTTTTAGTCAAACCTAGGGGAAAATGGAATTTTCTGCAAGGCAATGGATGGAAGGCTTAATAATGTTTTCCCCCAGAAGAACCATATTTGTTAAGTAATACAATACTCTAGATTTAATGAATTTTCAGGTTTTCTGGAGGGATTTTAAATTTGAACAGCAAAAATAGGCAAATTATACAAAAATCTGGGTAAAATCAAAATCAGAGGATTTAGGTGATTCTGCACAAGATATTCTTTTCTTACACTAATTAAAAAAACAAATTAGGGTATGGAAGGGTAATCTACCCATCAATCATAAATAAATTACAGTTTTCTTCTTAAAAAAGGTGCGATAGGCCCAGGGTCGTATCCAGAATTAATTTCGGGGAGGGGGAGTTTAAAAAAAATTAAAACACATCAAAATGTGTTTATATTCAATTTTTGCTATATTTTTACGAGTCAAGCAAACATTTTTTTGGGGGGGGAAGAGCCAAACCTCCTAATCCTCCAACCCCTCACTCCCTCTAGATACGGCCTTAGATAGGCTACCGAAGAAACAAATAGAGTGGAAAGAGGTCATTAGCTTTATTTACTTAGTTCTCTATGTGAAAACATAGAGAAATGCATCGATTTTCTTGAAAAGGCTTATAAGACCAGACCTTAAATATTTAAGGACCTGAAGGGTGTCTGGTTTGGACAAAGCCTTTGACAAGTAATTTCTTGGAAGTTAGAAATTCTTAAACTTTGACAAAGAGTATGACTGATCATATTGACTAAAAAGAGGACAACAAAAAGTGCTTCCAGCATCAGATCAAGCACAGACTGTCAGCAAGAGGAGTGATATTCTCTACTTCATTTACCCCTCATATATTTTGAAAAATACTTTCTTTTTTTGGGGGGGGGGATTTTCATTGAAAAAAATTTTAGGTATTGTCAAAGGAAAGTTGAATAAAACGACAAATTCCCCCTTCCCCTTAAATCTTGAAAATATATCCTGCCTGCGCATAATACTTATGAATTAAGGCTTGTGGGAGAACTAGCTATAAACGTCACGCTTTTGTTGAAATTTAGTGTGTATCTCCATTTATATTTTTTTTTCGTAATTCAGACATGGAAAGGAGCACTATGGGCTCTTTGGCAAATTGGTAAATGTAAAGACGAACATATCGTTTTTATAGAAAAGTATAAAATCTCGGTGGTCCTTAAGTTTATAGTACTTTGAAGAAGGTTTCAAGTTCACAGGGAAAGTTATAAGCTAAAAGACTCATTAGGAACACTCCGGGGATCCCGGTTTCTTTGTCATTCTAAAATTTGATCTCCAATTTTAAAATGTAAGCTATAACAACCTGAAAACAAGAGGTCTTAATGTAATGAGGTTTCACGCTGTGTTTAGTATTGCATAGGGTGTAAAAGGGTTGGTAGACGACCACTATTTGTAAACTACCGACAGGAAGCCGAAATCAAATCGAATTTTGATTTTCAACACCTTCGTGGACGTTAAGTGTCACCTATGAAAATAATGATATATCGGCTATAATCTGTTAAAGAAAGGAAAACTTAATTACACTTGGGTTTTGCTTAGTGACACCTAAAAACTATAGCCAGCTTGAAGGAAGGAATATAAACAGTTTGAAGAGTAGAGAACCATTGAGGTTTCATGAACTAAACATAGTTTCTTGGTTTAATGGGTCTTTTTAATGAGAGTAAGTCATATGGAAATGTAACTTTTAGGGATCGGCTTGGTCTTAAGGATGAAAAGGACTTTTAAATAACGAGGACTCAATGAAGGAAGTCAAAAACATGGATTAATTATCACCAAAACCTCCCTCTCCAGGGGTAAAAAAATGGAATACAGTGTTTCAAGTATGCAGGGAGGGATAAAGTCCCTCCCTGTATCCAGGAGTCCTGGTTGAACTTTGCTGAGATAAGGATGCTTGGGCTGTTTTGAAAAATTTTTCATTTTAGTTTTATTGATTTTGTACTGTTGAGGACGGCCCTTGGACATAGGACCGAAACATTCATTATAATTTGTTCCCCCCTGTCTTGAGAAATTCGCTATTGTTCTTCTTGTTTTTGGTGTTTGTGATGGAAAGGCATTGTGGTCTTCGTCGCTATTTAGGGATAAAGTTCTATGTATACCTCCCTAGAAAACATATTGGAGTGTCAAATTATAGTACATACTTCCATAGAGACTCGAATGATGCTTTAAATGTGACAGCTAATGCTTGCACTAAAGGTAAGTATAAATAAAAAGTAAGATTTTGGCAGGAGACCAGTTGTCCTGCTACGGCATATGATTGCTCCACTATCCTGATTTTTTTTTTTTTTTTTTTTTTTTTTTTTTTGTTGAAATGCTAAACCTGGAATCAGGGATGACGCATAGTTTTTTTCAGCTGGAGAGACAATTTAGATAAACTTGTGAAAAATAATAAAGAAATGCAGTAAATAGGCACGATGCATGAAAACATTGAAAATGGAATGAACAATCGTATAGAGCTTGGCATCTAGGAGAGGAAGGATTGAAGGCCTCCAGCTTCTCCAGTCTACTTAGGTCTCTGGTATGAAGCCGGGACCGTATCCAGAGGGATACTCGGTTTGAACCCCCCTCCACCCATAAATAGTCTGACTTGTAAAACAGTAACAAAACACATGTAAACAAAGTATTGCTGCGTTTTGCCAAGTTTGTTTTTGCAAAACCTCCCATAAATAAAAAAATCTCCCCCATGAACTATAATGCCGGGTACGGCATTGTATGGAACCATTTAACTTGAAATTGGAAGACAAAATGTCATTTAATTCTATCGAACCTACTGCAAAATGCGAACACTTGCTTGAATTGTTTTTTTACACACACTCAGAAAAAAGAAACTTGATTTAATTTACCAATCGCAATTCTCACTTGGAAAAAACTATAAAGAAACTCATTCATTTCAAACAACGTCCTTTATATAGCAGTCGGTCTCTTTGTAATCATTTACTTGTCAGGTTGCGCAATTTTAAAGGCACGTGGATTTTCTTTGAAATGTATAGTCTAAAACAGAAACCAGAAAGGTAATAATTTGAAATTCAAAATACAAAGTTATAGCCATATTATGTCAAATCACGGTTTCAAACTTAAGGAACAGAAATCTTAGGAAAATTGCAGATTTGCGACAGCCATGACGGGGCATATTGAAATTATCAAGGACTAGCTTTTTTTGCCAAGTCAGGGCTAGTTTTTTGTTTTATTATTTCGGTGGCTCGAGTTTCTAATTTGGGAAAAGCCATATAATGAAAAGTATGACTATAAACTCTGTTTTAATAGCTTTGCCGAAACAATGGTACCGGAAGTGTAATAAAATGGAACAAAAATAGGTTATCCTATTTGATTTGGGAATGAAAATACCAATTGCGCTTTCTTGTGCTTTCAGAAAGGTTCTTACCGAAATCGAGGGAAAATTGTCGAATTTAGATTATGAATAAGGTTCCTAATTCTTAAAATATGTGCTGAATATCCATAAAATAACAGATCATTTTTATACCCATATTCACTTGGTATTTAAGCAAATCTCACTTTAAATGTTGAAACTAATCGCTATTACCTGTTCCAAATCCGAAAATATTAGCAAACATTATTATATTAAGTTTAGGTCTACCGCTATTCCCTAATTAATATTTTCTTAACCAAGGTGTCAATTAGAGGCCGGGGGAGGGGGAGGGTGATGGGCACAAGCCTCACTGTACTCCCCCTCTAAATTTAGAAAAATATATTTTGCTTCTACTCAAGATATCATGAATTGATACCACTGGTTCTAAATGTTTAAGAGAAATCAATTAACTTATATCATCAGACATAGTCTATGGTCGTGCGAAGTAAAAACGATAAATTTCATAAGCACATACGTGGAATTTTCGTAAAATTTTTAATATTATTGCAGTGAACGGTCCCAAAAGCTCCCTCCCCCTGATTATGTCCTTGATATGAACTTGGACTCCTATCTGCCATTCTTTTACTCCTAGAATTTCAAAAACAAGAAATAACAAAACCCCACTAGTAGAAATTGTAGAAAAAATAAGGATTACTTGCTATTTTTAATTTTTGGGGCCAAAAAACGCCTTTTTATCATTTTTATTTGAAATTCAGCTGATGTGGTGCTAATAGACGGTAAAGACTATGGTATAAGGCTTGTTTTTAGGCAAAAATTAATAGCCTATCATATCTAGTATACTCAAACTCTTGTTAGGCTAAGGAACATTTGAGCTAATTTTGGTCTCTTTAGTGTTTTAACCTCGATCTTTATTATTGTCCAAATTGTATTTGTTTTACTACCCGAATTCAAACGAAGCAGCATATGGGAAAACGCACCAAACTTACCCGTAAAAAGTTATTGATGGAATGCACTCATTTTACTAGTTCCGAACTTGATTTTCTATTTTCTATTCCAGTGAATCAATCTATCTAAATTTACACTTGTACATGTCAAAATCTGATCAATTACATCCAAGATAATCCAATATAGAAACTCTATAAAGAAAGTCTAATCTCATTAATATCATTATTCGGACATGCCTTATTCAAAGAACCCAATGATGTGATCCCATACGGTCAACTCCAGCTCCCTAATTCCAATTTTCCCAATAATTTCCCACGATTGTGTCCTATATTCAGTTCAAGTTTCTATAGACAGGCTACTCATTCTTAAACACTTTACCTGCTGGACCCCTAACGTGTCGGTATCTCTGTCCAACACCTGCCCGAACTTGGTGTTGTATGTTCTGAAGACACCTCTTTGACTTTGGTGGAAACATGCCGAAAGTATTGAATATAATACCTTTTAAAAGTAGTTTACATCACTAAACTCAGTAAGAGTCTAGTAAATAGGTGTCAGCATTAAGTTAGTGATGGCATGGGAGACGTCTTTGGCGGTCTAAAAGAAATGCCGATATGATTCTTGTAACTGTAGAACCTGGGTTCAACCACGAGCCCTTTGATGCGTCAGAAATATAAGAACAATATTAAATACGTTTAGGTACTTGTATGATATACCCCCTACCTAATATACTTATAATATGTTTCTCTGACGCTCAATTCTAATGAAATATACCAAAGTAAGATAAAAACATAATACTTTAGGAACAAAATTTGTTATATATTTGCACATTAAGGGGGGTAAGGGTAAATTATAGCGGGTCCACATGCCTGATGTGTTAGGCACAATCATCCTGCATATTATGTAGTAAGAATTGTTTTAACTTCAAAAATAGCGACGAAAACCACACTGCCTTTCCATAACAAACGAATACAAAGTAGAAACAATAGGGAAAATCTTTTCAAGACAGTGGAAATCAGTTCTGTGAATATTTTCACATTAGGGAATCACCGCCTTAACAAATAGGGAAAGTCCAGGTATCGGAGCCTGTAATCCAAGGCCGTATCCAGGAAGGGAGGGGAAAGGGTTTTAAGCCCCCTCCCCCCAACTTTTTGTCAGATTTGTAAAACCGTAACAAAAATGAATATAAACAAATTATTTACGCGTTTTTGACCACCCTCCTAGGTTGTGGCAGTACTTTGAGCTTTACAGTCTTACACTAAACCCCTCTTCTCCATATATAGTGTGAGTTTCCTCATGTGTTTCGAAGTACAAACTTCTGGCTATTAAACAACTAAGTTAAATGAACGTCTTAAATCATCTTTTGAAATCAATTCAATATAATATTCGTTGTTGATTTAGTGTAACTATCATTATTCCAACGATTCTTAAAAATCATAATAAGTGAACTCAAAACCAAATTCTGAATCAACGTGTTTGTATTCCACTCGGTAAATGTCTTGAAAAATATAAAATAAAAAACATGCAAGCTAACACAACGAAAATATCTCCCATTTGTTAGAAACTAATCAAAACTTCTCAAATTATGCATTAAACGGTCACGCTCAATACAATTCAAATCAAACTTCGAAAGCGATCCCCATGAAAACGAAGCTTCATTTATCGGAGGGTTGGTCTCTTCAGCTTAAGATGTCATCTGCCAGCTACAATCTTTTGGCCTCTACGTGCCATTCAATAGGTAAAAGTTTTGTAATTCCGCGTAAGCCCACACAAGAGACAGGTATAAAATACCCAAACGCCAGTTGCTTAATTGCTAATATGAATGTTATTTAGTCCCTTTTCAGTAAAATCCTTAAAATGTGTTTCTGTTTGAATTGAAACTTTATAGTTATGATAAGGCAATTTTCACTTCTAAGTACAGTACTGGCAGAAGTGTCAATTCAAGAAAATAATGGGAGGGGGAGTGAAGGGGCAAAGTGTTTTTTTCAGAATCTAGGGAAGGTAATTTTGTTGTTTCTTTCGAGTTTTTACGTAGACTATTGGTTACAATATTGAGTAAATGTTAAAAAGGCATAGGCCGCATAGCCCAAATGTACACATAGCCAAATGCATTCAGCGACCTTCTAGGAGCTTCGATCCATCCCTGTGCCACATAAAACGAGGGTAATTAGGGAGGGGGACATAAAAATTTCATGGAAGGTTGTATTTTGAAAAAAAAAGTTTACTTTCTCGGTAAAATGCCATAGTTTCATTTTCTCAGAGATAATAAAGTTCTGTATTTTTGGAATTTTTTGGTATTCCACGAAGGAGGAGAGAAAGAAATTATCAATGTACCTCCCCAATCTCTAGAAAATTCAAACGTTCTAATTATACGTGTCAGCAGAGGAGGAGGGGGTTCTCTCTCTCTCTCCCCTGTTTTAAGAGAATTTTGTTAGGTACTTGCCGGTTATTGGAAATACGTTCAAGAATTACGCTTAGGTTACATTCGAGAAAACCGGTTTCATAGCTACAAAAACTAGTGATGGATGATACAATGCATTGGACTTGGACAGAATGCACAGGACTTGTATAATTTGGGCTATATATTTGCGCATTAGGGGAGAGGCTTAGGTTTGGTTAGGTTACGTTAGGCTGGGTAAGGTTTCCATAATTTTGTTTCTAAAGCATTATTTTATCATCATGTTCTGTTATTTTTCATTAGGATTATCTAAACTTCACTTTTTGGGTGTATTTCCAATAGCCTACAAGTACCTTTTTATTGTATTAAACTTCTATTTTCCAAAATTACAAATATATATACTATAATCTTTTTCGTTGGCTCTTCTAAAATGCTGAATTCCAACTACAGTAAGAAAAACCAAAAAGCAATGGTTTCTGATCAGAAATTCAAAATTGCCTGTGGGGAATAGAGTTTCTTATAGAATAATTACCATTCAAAATAGAATCCCTTTCCCCTAAAAAGCCAAAACCTTTAAAAGATTTGGTTTTATACTTACAATTTCTTCCAGAATCTGACGGAGTGCTTAATCATCTTTTTTTAACGGTTCGACCAAAGCTAAACTAGTTTAATTAAATTTAACTTTAAGCATTCAAATTTCAAACTTAAGCCAAATTTAATCAAAAATATAAGGGTTTAAAATCCATAGAGAAGAGGGGGATTTTCAGGCTTACAAACTAGTTTGCCTTCCCCGAGTCCCTTTCTGCTGTTATGTAACCCTTACTTCTTTTTACCATTTATGATGCTCATTTTGGTAAAATTCTAGTTTAGTGACTTCTTGCTATCTCAGGAAGGGGTTAGGTTAGGATAAAGCAACTTTCAGGGATGGGTCTACAGGCTAAAGTATGTCCCAGGAAGGTATTTTGAAGTACCTACCTCCACTCCCTCTCCCTCTAGAGGGTCCTGACCTTAGATGACCTTTAAAAATATGTGTGTTATAAAAGTGAAACCTTGCAAAATAGATCTTCTGTTTGAATGAAGTACAACAAAATTGTTTTCAGCTTCACAACTTTGCTTAATCCCAATTTATAAGGTTTTAAAGATATGGAAATACGTTTCCTAAATTTTGAAAAAAACAACATTGATTTGGCTCAGAATTCTACTAAAACAACAGGAACTGCATTTTCAGAACTAAAGGCAGAGAAAAGGCAACTGGTAACTGAAAATTAAGGTAAAATGTTGTTTTGCCAAAATTTCAATAGGTCATGTAGGTGAATTTCAGGGCCCTCAAGAGGGAGAAGGAGTGGAGGGTTGGGTACTTTAAAATACCTTCCCGGGATATGCTTTAGCCTGTAGACCCATCCCCAAAAGTTTCATTTTCCTAACCTAACCCCTTTCCGAGATACCAAGAAGTCACTAAACTAGAATTTTACCCTCA
Organism: Artemia franciscana; assembly: GCF_032884065.1. Classification (NCBI taxonomy): domain Eukaryota; kingdom Metazoa; phylum Arthropoda; class Branchiopoda; order Anostraca; family Artemiidae; genus Artemia; species Artemia franciscana. Next base: position 21,505,785 of record NC_088867.1, on the reverse strand, counting down.
TTTGTAAATATGAGGCAACATAATACCTGAATTAAAACATATTTGCAAGAAAAATAAACAACCTTATTCAACCTTTTAATCGATTTGAATAGAACATGATTAGGCTACGACAAAGTCACTGACAAGAGACATATTCAATACTGACGATGCAGTAATATATCAATTTCATGAAAAAGCATAAAAGACAGCAGGAACATTCACAAAATTATCAGAGATATTAATAAAACTGCTTTAGAGCTATTAAAGGAAAACAATGATCAGTAGAATCATTAACGATGTGCTAACAATAATAATAACTATATCTACAATGTACTATACCTTCCGGATAGAAGGCCACACGAGCTGAATACACCTGTAGGCCACAGTACCCAATTTGTAGTCTACAGCAAGAGGGGCGGTACAAACTGAGGGTGGGCCAAGAAAGGTGGACGTGGGAATATATACACGAGACAATTAAGGAATTCCTTACAAATGCGTGCGGGCTTTTGGTGTTAAAACTCTTCACCTGGGCCATACATACAGAAACAAGAAATCTAAAGGTAAAGAACCATTAATTCTAATAATGTGACAGGTCCGTGCACCGAAATGATTTGCGGAGGCCTTTAATAAGCCCGCTTCGCTGGCGAAAATAACAAGTGAGATTACTGTGAAGGATTAATTGAGTGAGGGAATAGAGCGTTAAGAGCATGTAATTTAATTGAACATTAATAGGGGCTACAATCTGGATTTAAACCCCCGTAGGCTATCCAAACTGAAGCCATGAAAATACCCGATTATAAGCAAGGTATGCAAAGATTTCGCGGTAATTATTGGGAAGCTAAATTGGATTGTAATAAACCACCTGACAAATACAAAATAAATCAGTCAACAAATGTTTAACAATTAATTACTTACTCATTGTTTTTTCATCGTCGTCTCTGCCCCGCAGAAGTCGAGATATAGCGGAGACAGATGGTGCTGAGGCTCTGTCGCAAATCCCTTCTTTGATCAATCTAAAATTATTATCGAATTTATCAAATTACAATTGCATTCCAAGACTTTGAGTCAGCTCCCCCCGGAACACCTTATCTCTATGATATACATAATGATAAAAAAGATAAACACCCTCCAGAGCCACCGCTAGTGCATAAGGCGTTGAACTGGCGTTTGAGTTACGATTTTCTTAGGGACAAGTAGCAACCATGTCGACCAGCCTTAATACCGTGGGATCGATCCTTGGCCCTCGTATTGTCAAGTAGAAGATCTACTTGACCTCTTGAGTAGAGGACCACTGTGTTACCACAGGAATAAAATAAAACATAGCTTAAAATAAAAATTAGAAAAGAAAAATATGGGGTCGCTAAAACAAACCAAAAAAAAATCAACACAGCAGACTAAAATATGGATTAGGATTACTCAGTAAAAGATTTTGGATACTTGTGCATTATTCAGAACACACTCAATAAGCTAAGCTGGTTCTAATTTTTGATAAAGCTAATGAAATAAAACAAAATATGATGAAAATATAATACTTATTAGAAAAATTTCAAAATTACAACTTAGAATTATGTACCCAGAACACAAGAATGTCGTTAAGAATCGCGTTAAAAAGGAGGTCTTCCTTCTGCCTTTACTGCCGCCCGCCACATGTTTTGTTGTGGGCAACAACCCCTTATCCTGGAAAAATATAATTGCCTCTTTTTCAGTCTTTGGCAAATCCCAAATCTCCATTTCAAAATCCATGATCGGACACTATCTTCTATCACTATGCATAGGAAACTAAATTGAGTTTTGTCTTTGTGGCTACGAAACCGGATTTTCTTCTTGAGTGTTTTGAATTGAATCAATTGAGTAATGAACAATTACCAAATATTTTATTAAAATGTACTTGCATCGTAGTTTGTTTCACGAAAGAACCTAACTTCACTTATTGAGTGTGTTCTGAATAATAGACAACTACCAGATTTTGTTCCAGAACCGTTCTTTCAAATGTATCTTGGCATAATATGCTTTTGTCCTGAATATTATCAGATTTGCCGTTTCTTATCTTATATTCAAGATTAATTGCCTAAATTTAATAAGTAATTAATGGCGATTAAACATACGCAAGTTTGAACTTACAATGTACCATAATTAACCAAAATTAATATACCTTAGAAGTATGTAATACCCACTTATTCCTCTTAAAATGAGAATGAGCTCATAAATTACAAGGAGTATAATCTTAAATGTAATCTACCTGTCTAGAATGCTATACATCAAATCTCTCTAAAACATCAAGAGAGAGACAAAATTAGGTGACATGCAACTTTTTAATGCATGCAAGTAGCCTTGTGAGAATTTTGACTGGACTAAAATTATATGTTGATATAAAGCTATATCTAAAGACGCTTTCCAGGTTTGAAACCTCTCTTCGGGCCAGGTAATACGAAATACTACTTGCAAATTCTTACTTTGTGCAATGCAATGACCAGAAAAGACCGCTTCAATAGAACCAGTCCTCCCCCCAAATTAGAATCCAAGGGGGAGGTTTGTCAGTGCCTAACAAAAACACAACTAGAAATTATATTTGGTGTAATTTTCTCACGCGTTAGATATGTCAAGCAAATTCTAGCATACTGACATTAATGAAAAACGTCGAAAAAAATGAAAAACAATCCTAATATGTGTGAGGGGTGGCCGCAAGCCATCAACCCTTCTTATGCACATAACTTGGATGGAGGCAAAAGTTTTTGGTGATATAAAGTCAATCAGGCCTTAGGGGAATCGTAGTAAAATTTACAAAATAGAATATTGACAAAAATCATAACAAAATTCAGCATACCAGAATACTACTCCGTCCCACGACACACCTTTGACACTTAGTTTTCGAAAATACTGAATCTAATTTTGCATGAATTTATCAAAGAAACAGAAAACTAAATTACTTTTTCCCGTGTGTCTTCTGATGAGACTGTACGAGTTCCCTAGAGGGGCCAACTACCAGAGATTTCACAAAAGGGGAAAAATCAACAGGGTGTCCAAGTTATAGTGTCCTGTTATAGCCGAAAGTGAACCCTTTTTTGTCTAAAATGGCCCTTCATATACTTTTTAGAAGTTTTCTAGTTGCCATAGCATCTTATCACGCTCTTATTACTAAAGAGGAGAAAAGGGAGAAGAAACACTTATAAGGCTTAAAACGCCTTTTTGGTAGTTTCTAATACCCCTGAAAGGCTAAAAGTTGTTTAGATAAATTGAATATTTTTTTTCCTTTTTTAAGAAGCAAACATTAATAAAAATACAATGAAAAAACATGAAAACCTGAAAAAAATGTGGTTTCAGACTTTGAAGTCAGGTTTCGTTTTTTCTATATATACTATTGTTGCAATGCAAATTAGTAGAAGGGAATATTTTTTCTGTTCCAGAAAGGCCAGTATGAGTAGATTCTTTCTTATTATATTTTTTCCTTTCTATTATTTCTATTATTATTCTGTCTATATAGTTATAGAGCTCAATAATTGTATGATTTTATTTCATATAATTATTCTATATTTTATAAATTCTATAATTTCAATATATTATTCTTTCTATCTATTTCTATTATTATTCTTTCTATTTATTTCTATTATTTTTATTTTCTATTATTTTTATTCTAGATTCTTTCTATTATTTTTCTTTCTTGGTGTTTGACTGACAGGTATAAATACAAAGTGCTAAAGAACCTCTTTAACGGCTGCTACTTATATATTATCACTTCTGCTAAAGACGAATATATAGTATTTATACAATTATTCTTTCAAAGTATTATATCCGAAGAGCAAGCCATCCAAGCAAGGAGTTCAAAGGCTTCCACATTTACCTCTGCAGTCTAGTTAGAACACTAGTGTGTTCTAACTAGTGTTAGAACACACTGACAAGTGTCAGTGTGTTCACACACTGACACACTAACAAGTGTTCATAGTGCTGACACTATGAACACTTGTAGAATTACTAAATGTGTCGCAGTGTTTCCAGTTGCTTATTACAATTTTCAACCTTTACTGTTACATCACACCAAATTATGAACACAACAGCTACTTAGTATGACGATACTAAGCATTTAAATCCTTTCCTCACCAAAGTGAAGAAAAATTTCTTAATTATAAATTAAAACCTTCATTTTCACCCATATATTTAGCTTTTCCTATTTGTGGTAATTTCAGTCCATTTACGGTTTGATATCGTTATTCAACATAATCTTTACTTCTCATTTATTCATTCACTTTAATTTAATTACGTAATTTGAGCATGCTATGTAAGTTAATTTGGGAAATGTTGAAGCTAGGGGACCATTTGAAAGAAATCCTAAAAGCTTAGAACACTAATTTAAGACAATCATGTATACCTACTTATTTCATCCCTAAGGGCACACTACCTCACTGTATTCTGATCCCCCCTGATGAATAAACATACAGTCCATTTTATGTATTCACTCATTTTATATTAGCGCTTTCTTCGCTGCTTGAGAAACGACCGCCACGATAAAATTCTAGCGTTTAGCTTTCACCAGTATCTACTGTAAGATAGAATGAAACTACAAAGTGTGCTTTATGTTTTATTCATCATGGATGGTGAGGGGGAGTTAATCTAAAGCAGTGTGCTCTTAAGAATGAGATAAGTAAGTATTTGGGACTGTTTGAAGTAGCTTCCAGAATTTCATTTAAGCCTTCCTTTAAATGGTCCCCTTGTCTTAAGAATGGCCATTAATTTCAATTCGTTTTAAGTTTTGAATTTACTATTTACGATTTCCGATAAAAAATTTCTTTCATTTTTTTTTTAGGTAGCACAGTTTTAATTAGCACGTGAGGGCTATAAAGACAGCCTCCGTTTTTGAGGACTATTAAGACATGACTCACCAATATCACTGCTCCTTCTAAGGCTTCTAACACAACTGAGAATTTAACCGCAGCTCAGGTATATATAGCCTAGATTACTTTTTTTCGATTTTGACAATGTATGCTGTTTCTTGAGTAAGCAATTTCCACAAGAAAAAGCAAAGAAAAATGTTTTGTTTTATTGGCAATAAAATGTTTCATTAAGAGCCAGGTCTGACTTAGCAGGAATTAATTGAAACAAAAGCTCATTATAATGCAATTAAAGTCAATGATGTGTTAACTATATAAAAAAAACTTCATCAGCAAATCTATTACCTGGTACCTTTTAAGTTGCCGTGAAATACAGTTGTTGGTTAGCACACAAAAGGGAATTTATTTAGGGAGGGGGCTAGAAATCTTTCCAAAGAACAAAACAAGCAATTTATATAAACAATGCAGGAATTTTTCTTTTACATCGTTAACTTTGTCTTATTAATAAGGGTGGGGTGAGTCTGTAGCCAATCTCTCTCCTGTGTCTGGTGTCGGAAGCACAAAAGTTACAGTAAAAGTCAAAGTTAGCTTATGAAGCTATTAGCGCTCTAGAAAAACAAAACACTGAATAAATGAAGACAAATATTCTAAAGGCCTTCTTTCAGTGAATATAGTTTAGTCTTTAAATAAAGTCATTTTGAAATTCAAAATAGATGTTTATTATTTACGGAGTGTTTATTTACATTTTCATACCACCAAGTCAATCACACACAGATAGAGTGGGATATGCTTTTAAAACTGTCCCCCTCCCCAAAAAAATCACCATTTTAATTATATTTTCTGTAATTTATTATGATTTTCATGTAATTCCTCGAGTTTTCCTCTGCAAAAAATAGACTTCTGCATACAAGACAGTTCTAATATACTTTTGCTTCTGTTACTTGTGCATTTTTCGGGAAAGGGAAAGAGTGTTGGTTTTTTTCTAAGACTTATTATTTTTTTTGGATTTACTTATTCTTTTTTTAAGGTAGCCTAATATCAAAAAATTATAACTATTGTGCCTTTCAAGGACAAAATATGAAAAAAACCTCGAGATGAAGATTTGAAAAGGTAAGAACACAAATAGGTGGTTTCAAAATATAAGCCAGTAAGTAATAGCCAAGAATCCCTATCTTTTCCATTATAAAAGAACCAAATTTTCCAACAAATGAGGAATTTTTCACGACAGCGACACAAAGATCGACATAAGTAAATATTTTAGCTATACAATAGCTGTTGATGGCAGAACACACACAAACACACACACAAAAAAAAAAAATCTAAAACGATATCATAAAAATGACTGAGAGACAAAAAAAAATATACTTCAATAAAAATCATGCTCAAATTAGATTAGTCCTGGTGTCATTACTTCATGGAAGTTAAGTCCAGTTTGTCAAATAGTTCGTTGTAACGAACTGTAAGCAAGGAGCGACTCCGCTCAATAGTAACCGAAACTCTAGAAAACGGAATTTATATATTAATAGATACATCAAAATAATTAGATTTTTGTACTGATTTCAAATATAAAAGTTTTATCAAGTTTAGTCTTACCCATCAAAAGTTAAGAGCCTGAGAAAATTTGTCTTATTTTTGAAAAAAAGGGGGAAACACCCCCTGAGAATCATAGAATCTTATTGAAAATCACACCATTAGATCAGAAAACACAACAGTATAGGTTTCGAGCTCTTATCCGCAAAAATGATAAATTTTGTATTTTTGCCACAAGAAAGATCACGGATACATGTTTTTCTTTTTCCAGGGGTGACCGTATCAACCCGGTGATCCTAGAATATTGCGAGAGGGCTCATTCAAACGGAATTTAAAAAGTTCTAGTGCTTTTTTAGGTGACCCAAAACATGAGAGGGCAACTTGGCCCCCTCACACGTTAATTTTTTTCCCAAAGTAATCCGATAAAAATTTTCAGATAGTCATTTTGTTCAGAATGGTCAAAAATTAATAGTTATATCTCTAAAGATGACGTTATCACCCACAGTCCCCGGGGGAAGGCTGCAACTTATGAACTTTGTCCATTATTCGCATATAGTACGTGTTATTGTGAAGTATACAGACAAATTCATTGTTTTTTTCTGGTGCGGGGAAGGGGGGTCATTGGGAGAGAGTTAAGTGGGATGATCTTTCCACAAAGGACTTTTTCATGGAGGAAGAGAACGTTCCATGAAGGGAGTGCCAAATTTCCCAGCATTATTTAAAAAAGGATGAGAAATTGAATACCAAAAAACATGTTTTTTCAACTGAAAGTACGAAGCAAAAGTTTGAAAGTACAATCATAAGAGCTATTCAAGAGAACTATTATTAATTAAACGGCTTTTATGATTCAGGGGTCATTGCTAAAGAATTTATCGTAAAGGGCAAGGTATTGACGATGGGGCAAACCCCCTCATATGCATTATAATTTCTGTTCGTTCTAAGTTTTAATGTTGCTCGCTACTTTCAGATGAAAAACTTGTTGTTGCCTTTTTTAATTTAATCACAAGTTATAGGGAATCTTCTTTTGATTTACCTATGGCTTTTATGATTTTGTCTCTTTTGCATGCTCAAAATCCTTTGTTCTTCTGAGATGTTATTTGAGGTTTTGGTCTTTATCCAATATTTCTTTGATGTAATGAAAACTCATTTTAAATGCTCATTTTCTTTCACACAACAAACAAAGGGACGAAACAACGAATTTTTCAAGCCAACAATAAAGCTGCTTAAATTAGTACGTCCAGTCTTTAGAAATATAACTTGAATCACTATTTTTATATGGTCACTATATTATAAAAGAGTACACTCTTATGTATAATTTTGCAAACGTGGGGGTAGGGCTTTGGCCTCCAGAAAGAATCTTATATTATGCCGCCACTGCACTTGACTGAACACTGTTAACTGGACACGGACCATTCATGCATTTGGGGTCTGATGGTAATTACTGAATCACCTTTAAATAGCTATTCTGACTTCCTTGACAGTTTTTTTAAAAAAAAATGTGTTTAAATTTTCGGTTACTATGGTTTTGGGTTCGTTTTTTACTTGGTTACGTCACACGCCGCAACCATGATCAATAAGAGTAGTTTAAAAATACAAGAATCTGCCTGCTTTCAGAAAATTTCAGGTTGGATGTTAACAAACTTCGAACTTTGATCAAAATTCAAATTTCATTAAACAGAAGTCAATGTGGTCTTAAGAATGAGATAAGTAAGTATATTTTCAAAGTAGTTTCTAGAATATTTTTTTATCGCTTCTTTCAAATGGTCCCACGTCTTGAAGACGTGGGACCATTATATATATATATATATATATATATATATATATATATATATATATATATATATATATATATATATATATATATACTAATCTACTCTTACTTGAATTATCTGTACTTGAAGCATACGTTGGTTTGAAAAGGCTTTAATTTATCTTTATTGGACACGGATCATTCATGCATTAGGGGTCTGATGGTCATTTGGCGTGAGGTAAGTATAGAGCTTCAGCAATCCCCCTTTCTTCACAAGAAAGCAAAATAAAATCCTTCAAAAGGCCATAAGTGTAGATTAGTATATATATATATATATATATATATATATATATATATATATATATATATATATATATATATATATATATATATATATATATATATATATATATATATATATATATATATATATATATATATATATATATAACGGTAATCTTCAAGACCCGGGATAATTGGAAGGAAGCCATAAAAAAAAATATCCTAGAAACTACTTTGAAACAATACTCGCTTATCTCATTCTTAAAACCACATTGGCTTTTGTTTAATGAAATTTCGATTTTGATCAAAGTTCGAAGTTTGTTTACATGCAACCTAAAATTTTCTGAAAACAGTCAGATTCCTCTGTTTTTAAACTACTCTCAATTATCATGGTTGCAACATGTGACGTAACCAAGTAAAAACGAACCCAAACCCATAATAACCGAAATTTTAAAATATGATTTTTTTTGGAAAAACTGTCAAGCAAGGAAGAATAGCTGTTTAAACGTGATTCAGTAATGGTAACTATTGTTTCGCTTAATTTTAATGGTAAAAGGTTATTTTAAAAATAAAATCATGGAAATTTTGAAAAATGAACTGAAATCCCTGTTTTTTTTTATCAAAGTATTGAAGTCCTTTTATCTTGCGCAACAAGGAAGATAACTTTTTTTGAGAAGCAGCAGTGTGTCTGCTTTTTTTCGTCTCCTCAAGGGGGTACCCAGGCATTATAAATAAAAACCTGGTTAGCCTGACCACATTAGTATGCAGATCAAAGGCTGTTTTCAAGAAACTGTGCACAAGCAATACCTATTGTACTCTTTTGATAAAAGTAGTTTTTGGGAATAAAAAACTGGAAAAACCACAACTGTAATATTCTTAGCTAGCTTTTTTCATTAGCTTTGATCTCGCTGCTTAGCACTAGATAGTACTGTTCCCTTAAAGAAAGCATGAGCTTCTATTAGTTCCCAATATTTGGGGGGGGGGGGGTTCTCAACAAATCTTGGTTCTCCTTGTCGGTGTTTTTCGCCCCTCTGCTCCTGTAGTTAGGGAAAATTTTGACCTTAGGGGGCGGTATGTGCCCCTAAGACTACCCCTTGGATCTACCCCTTGGTTCACCATATTCTATAAGTAGAACCTTAAAACAAGAAGATAAAACGAGGCTTCAGAAATTCTCAGAATTACAGCTTATTACACAAAAAGAATCTATTAAAAGAAAAGTACCACAGAGATTGCTTTGCTTAAATGAAATTGAATTTTCCAAGTTCCTCACGATAATGTAATTTAAACAAAATCGTGACTTTGATCGACTAAAGTTTATTTTAGAAATATAATGTGAAGTTCAGTATCTGAAAATTCAAACGGGGGATTTGACACAGCATTTTATTAGCCTCATTACTTAGCTTACATCAAGAAAGGTTACGTAGAAGAGACAAGGTAAAACATTAATGAAAAAAACTTTCATGATAATGATTTAAAGGCAATACCTGTCTCTAATCTCCCATGAAAAAATTCCAGGGTTCTCTCGTCGATATTCTTCAACACGTTTCTCGATCTCAGGTGTGGCAGCCTTCGGTTTTGAGCCTCCAATAACGCCAGCTCGAATTGAGCCAGTTTCCTATTACACAAAATATTATTCAAACTAGTAAAATAGTATCTAGTTGTATAATTTTCTGTAAAATCACTAGCAATTGCAAATAATGATTTTTTATATCCTATACAGAGTTTGCATCTTGTTCAGAATTCGTCTGAGAGCCACTTTTGCACTGACTATAACGCCATAGCTTGCAGTCCCACGCAATGGTGTCAACCGGGGTGACAGGGACTGGGGGCTCTGTTCCAGCTTAGAATTAACTTGAGTCAATTAACTTGAGTGAATTAGAATCAACCTGCAACCAATCAACTTGAAAAACCTGTTTTGCCCCCTTCTCCCCTTCTGCAATCATAAATTGAATCTAATGGTCCCATGAATAACCAATTCATTGAAACGTATGAGGGGCACTATCTATGCATGTAATGGTGCACTACTAAAGTATGAGGGCACTCATACGGGGCACTCGTATGAGGTGGAAACGATCTTGAAATTGGGCCACAAGATTTTCTTTTTCATAATATTCTGACTTAATGAACTGCTGAGCTGAAATTAAATGACTAACCCCATACAGGACTGGAATAGAGTAGGTATTTTAATCAAGCATTTGGAGAGTGTTCACCTGCACAAAAAAAAAACTGGCCCAATAAAAAAAGCAGCGTTTTTATAAATTTGTGAAGCATGCGTAGACGCCAAAGAAGAATCTTTGCTAGCTTATTTTAACTTTAAACATTAAGTTAGCTTTAATCTTCTTTGACTCCTGGGTTAAATATTCAGAGCGAATCACCGTGAAAACAAATTAGTTTAACGAAGACAAATCCGGAAAAGAAAAGTTGATACACGTACGCGGAAAATGAAATTCAACAAAGGTAGGTAGATAGGTAGATTTTTATTTAAAACCTTTATATCACATACATATCAATTAGTCGCAAAAAGGCCATATTTTTTATATTTAGTATATTTTGCCCTCCCCCTACATTTATGTGAATTGAAACCACTGTAGCATATATATATATATATATATATATATATATATATATATATATATATATATATATATATATATATATATATATATATATATATATATATATATATATATATATATATATGTATATATATATATAATATTTCAAACAATTATTTAGGCCTGAAAAATTCTGGATAGCCCACTCTCATTCAATACGATTCTCTTCATCAACTTGATCATTTATCATTCAAAAAATGCAATTTTAACCGACGCTTAAGCTGTGGGAGACTCTCTGACTCCCTTATATACTCTGGGATTGCATTCCAAATTGTCGTGCCTATGTGTTTTGTCACACGTCCCGATCGCGTTGTATTCCTCACCTCATTAATCAGATCATTTCCATGTCGGGTAAAATGAATTATGTTTAAAATAACTTCTACACATTTTTTCGTGCCCCTTCCTGATATATATTTTTTTTTTTTGCAATTCAATGCATATGAAGACAACATCTTAAGGAGAATAGAGCGATGCAAGCAGAGGACTGTCCTTGGAAGTTATGTTTCCCGGCTGTATGCCCATAGCGTTGGGACAGGACATCCCGACTCCTATGCAAGAATCTAATTCAAGAGGGCCTAATTAATCAGGGAAGGGGTGCAAATTCAAAAAAAAAGGCAAGTTGTCAAGACGTAGCCATGACTGGGCTCATAGTTTGAGGTGTTTTCATCAGAAAAGAAATCACAAAGCTTTATGTACAAAACATTATAAATTGTACATGGATAATAAATTATACATGGCTGGTTGTATTATTTTTTTCGTTCATTCGAAAGAAGAAGCTATAAATTTGTTTATATAAGAATAAACGTAAGTTTTTGCATTAAAGGAAACAAATTTGCAAAGTTTCAAAGTAAAAGTCTAACATAGAATACGCTCACATTTACAAGGAATGGCCTTTTGACTCTCAATTACTATCTCTCCCCAGCCTAAGATGTAATTTACTGACCTTCAACGTTATATTTCGGCCGCCGAAGTAGCAAATAATCAAATAATAAAAAAAATATCTTAAAAGGCAATAAGTAAAGTTGAAGCTATGAAAAACGATACTTATTTTTAAAGTAAATAGTTATAACCACGGCTAGGAAACTCTGTTCCTTTTTTTACGAGATTCCAAGCTACATATACTCTAAATTACAAATGTCTTCTTCATAAAGTGTTAGGGGTTTAGACCTTATCATTTTTGCAGATAATTTTTATGACTCTTGGCGTTTCAGATGTTGGAGGCTCAAAAGATACGAATATCTTCCGAAAAAAATTTTCTTTACCTTTTAGCATTTATAGCATTAAATTAGATAAATCAATAAATCAATGTATACAGATGAATCTCGGATATTGGAGAAAAAACATTCAAAGACTAGAAAGCCGAAGGGCTACCCACGTTCTGTCACCTTCTGCCAAGGGCGTATCAAGGATTTTGTTCGGGGGTTATTTATTAAGGGAGTGTAACCCCTCCCTGTAAAACTTCTCCCCTTTAGCAAAAGAACTTTCTTCATATGTATTTTGTTACGTTTTTATAAATTGAACAAAAATTGGGGGGGTAATCCTAGTACCCCTCCCCCTGCATAAAGCCTTCCCTTCTGTACATGTTGGGGCGTCCCTTGCTTCACCATACTTAACGCACTTTTGCCAATGCAACCCCCCTTCACACTAATCATACCACACTTGCACTGCACGTAGCGTGCTCTAGTTGGTGAACAAAATTATGAAAGTAGGTGCCCCTCATAGAAAACTAGAAAGATATTTTTATCCGAATTTAAATATTAGCCACCCTGACCAAGTAAAAGCAAACGTACTTTACCTGATATCGATTTAGTATCTTGGAGACGCATCCATGCGAGACTCGTAATTGGCGTGAAATAACACAAGGTCTTACACCGGCTGCCGCTAGTTCAACGATTTTCAACCGAATATGATTTGGCAAGGGACGACCATTTATGAAAACACCACCAAGCTGGTTTACCCTTCCTTGACCTAAAATTTATACTTTTTAGAATTCAGGAAAGACATAGAAACCTGAATTTCATCAAACGCAGCTATAATTACCGAAACTTCTAAAAAAAGAGAAAATAAAATTTACGTAAAGATCCTTCTAGGAATACCATACTTTAATGGGGATGGGAGCTTCCAAACTCAACCCCACCCGAACAAATTTGAGATTGAGGAGGCTTGAAGCCCACATCCAACAAAGGCATGAGATTTCCCTATAATTCAAAAGTTTCTTCTAAGCCCCCCCCTAAAAAAGAAATAAGTTTTACATACGCGCCTCGACAGACTTTAGAACGGTGGGAAAACATTACAATACTTCTAAGCAGTATCGCATTAACCGTCGGCACATAGCTTTAAAAAAATTTCAATTTCCCCTTTTTTGCTAACAGTCTAAGCCAACAGTTTCCTCAGTGCGGGGAATCTCAAATATTTAAAATACATTACGTGGTAATTTATTCTGTTGAAATGGAGACCCTTAGCTACGAGACTTAAAACGGTAAATAAAGATTTAAAATAGAAATAAACATATACAGTAAAATAAAAGAAAAGAGTGATAATTACCAAGTGACCATAACCCATGTCTATTTTTTTTTCATTGTTTCAAAATTATGAAATTACATGCCCAAAATCCAGCAGCAAAGCTGGAACGTTTCTTAGTTAAAACAAGTTTGTTCTTTCAAATCGGTAGTAACATGTTTTTGTAACATCGTAAAGGAGTTTTTAACTATTGAGCAATGGTACCATAAACTTGGAAATAAATTCTTAAGTAGAATTATGCCACATGGTTAACGCTTTTAAAGTGTCCTCTAGTTCTCATAGGTCAAAAATACTTAGACCTATTTTCTAACATACTTTTGATTTCCAGACTGAGTCACATCTCCCAAAAATTATATACAAAGAATAATGTAGCCTATTGATGGCGGACTCATGTAGCCTATTGATGGTGCACTAATGTAGCTTATTCCAAGTCATAGCCCCCCTTCCCCCCTCTTCCAGATACTATCTTAATTTGGGATGTCAAAAGAAAGAGTACTCGTAATGACAGGAATAAAAATAAAAAACATACTGCAATTACTGGAATTTTTCGTCTTCTTTTCTGTTCTTGCAACTATTGAAGATGCACTAGTGATAAATTCCGGTTGTATGCAGGAAGACAGTTCTCAAAGTGGGCCCGAAGCCCTCTAAAACACTAAAGAGTGTTACTATGTTGCAAATTTTATTTTCAAAATGCGGGGGGGGGGGGGGCATTTTTTTATTTTCATGATGAAAATACTAATGAAAAACACTCCTCAATAAAGTTTATATTGAAAAAAATATATTTTTGGAAATGTGGGGGGCAAACACTCCCTCCTCCCAACAGCTCCCAAGGTGAGTACCAGTCTCAGCAAAAATTTGTAACTGGCCAGCAAATGCCGTTGGCTACAGTTGTAATACCATAAAAATTAGTAGACATATGACTTACGTGTTTTGTACTTTGTGAACCTTTAATTTAAATCCAATATCCATATTTTATTTTTATCTTTTTGTTTGTACCTAGTGAAGTTGTATCAATGGAAAAAAAAGAAAAAATCCAGCTGGGATAATTTAATGCACATATAACATAGAAACGTATACATTAGCTCTATGCCACGAAAATTTTTGAAGATTCTAGCAAACTTTATTCAAACAATACATGCATGAGACTATATTTTCAAAGCGAAATAAAAGATATCCAAATTATTGTCCAAAAATCAATTTTCAAACCCAGATCTTGCATTCATTTCTGGGTTAAAATACTAATAAAATGTATTTGGAAGGGGGGGGGAGTACTAAACAATATTTTAAACTTGAATTTTGAAAATCGAAATTTTCATTTTTTTAATTTTGATAATTTGGCCTTTGGAGTTTTTTTTTCAGTTAGGAACTTAATATCGCTAAAAATGACAAACAAATTAAATTATAAACTTAAATGGACGAGCCTTAAAAATTCTCAAAAGATGATTAAAAGATAATTGATAATTAAATTTACATGAAAATACAATTAACGTCGTAAAATATGTATCAAGATAGAGTAAGAGAAAGGGGCGTAACTTAAGCGGAGGAAAAAGGAAAGAGCGTGAGAAGGATTTTAATGAACTAGTATTCAAGTAGTGAGTCGGTAAAATTTTTGCAGTTCATATAATCGACTTACCAATGAAGTGAACATACCACTCGATGCTTTTTTTGTTCTTTACGAATATAATAATTGCTGCTACTGCAAATATTTTAGCACTTTTTGAGTTCTCAAAAATGACGAATTTCCAATCAAAGTATGAGCTATCGCTTGTTTTCGACAAAATAATCCTACGTTTTCTCAGCGCCGTTTTTGACAAAATAATACTACATTTTTTGAGTGCCAAAATTATCTATAATAAGGTTAGTTTAGGTTAGGTTTGGTCAAAAAGGGCTTAAATTTGAATTTGCGGTAGAAGCGATTATTATATTCGTAAAGAACATAAAAAAAGCATCGAGTGGTATGTTCACTTTATTAGTAAGTCAATTATATGAACTGCAAAAAATTTGCCGGTGAGTTTTTTTTTCAAGAAAAAATGTTTTTGTTAAGGGTCCGTTTGATAGCCTTGGGGAATTCAATTGCGATAAACAACGAAGTTTTGTTTCGAGAGGGTAGGGGGTACTTTGAAAATAGTGCCAAAGAAGGATGAGCAGTAGGCTCAAATAACATCTAGGGATTTCTGGGTGGAAATCCAAAGGGTAACCAGCGTACGTAGCTAAATTAGCGACAGACAAATGACAAAACACTACTCCCCGTTGTAATTTTCCTCTGAACTATGGGCCTAGCTACGCCAGTCACAATAATAATAGGTAAACTACCTTGGAAGGGATATCCAGTGAAACAAGGCCGCATCATTCCTAAAGCTAGTTCACTTGTACTGCGACAAAACTTAAACCAAAAAATTAAAAGCTATCCAAAAATTAGTTTTATCTCTTGACAAGGCACTTATGTGACTGATGACAGAATTTGTTCCGTTACGGTTACATGAAGCATTCACAACCATGACAAACCAATCAGGGATGCGCTTTTTAGTGGAAAAGATGAATGGTTCGAATAAATAGGATATAAATGTGATTGGTGCAAATCCTTCAAACAGGCGGAGCCGAAGCAAAGACAGCAAATGGGGATTAAATATAAGCCGGAAAGTTGAAATTTTATGAAACGATATGTGGAAAGATTGATTTCATGTGGTTTGATCACCGTTCAATTATTACTATCCATGGTCTAATTGATTCGTTAATTTTTCTAGTTACTCCCTTAAAATAGTATGGTAGAGCTACTTTATTTTCGACATAAAATTTGTTTTCCATAGTATAAATATTTATTTTCGATAATATATATATATATATATTATGTATATATATATATATATATATATATATATATATATATATATATATGGTAAATATCATATATATATATATATGGTAAATATCAAAAACGAAGGGGGGGGGGAACAATCCTTAAAACCCAATTCTATGAATGTCCAGAAGAAGAAACTCAATCTTTATCTCTAATTGAAAGACACTATAGGAAAAACCCAAATCCTTATCTCTGCTTGGATTCAGTCTGGGGTGGATCCAGGATTTTTTTTAGGGGGGGCGTATAACAGGTTACTTTGATAAACTTGCGAACAACGAAATACCTGCAATTTAAAGGGAGCCTCGACAATTATGTGTCGTAGGTAGGTAATGGAAATGGTCGTAAATTTAATCTAAAATCTGGCGAGGGTTTAAGTTCTAATAAATCTGTCGAAATTAACATGGTGTAAAAATATTGATTCAAAAATACTAAGTTATAAAAACCACCCCACCGAAAAAAAAACAATAACAGTTCACCATCTATAAAATAATATAATATTTAATATTTTCTGTATAATTTTTTGCTTCTGCACTTCTAACCGCTATACCGAGTGAGTTAAGCTTGTTATTGACAAAAAAGATTGGTCTTGAACCACCTTTTGGGGTCATACACTCTTTGTAACAATTTGATTAGGTCAAATCATTTAGTATGTCGCTTAACTTTATGGCATCGCTTAGCACCATTAGTACATGATAGTACTGAAGAGTAGAAAATGAGAATAAAGATCGTTATATAGCTTATATATTTGTGAAATATATATTAAATATTAAATACTAGTTCTTTTGAGGGTGTAATAAGAAAGACAGAACGAAGAGATAGATATACATAGAAGAAATTTGAAACAAGGGTTTTAAGGATAGGCAATACAGCATTAACTAATCACTGTTTCTTTTAAAAAATAGTGTTTCATTAAACAGTTTTAACTTTGACGAAATCTCAAAATTAATCAATCAAAATTTTAGTTTTCATAACAACGTAGCATATCTTTCTACTTTTAAAAGTTCTATATATTTCGCCTAAGTTACAGAACTCACAATTTTATAAGAAAAGTCTATTTCTGTATTTCCACAACCGCTATATTATACAGTTGATGTCTACCTCAATATTTTGGTGAATGTTTATAATGGCTATTCCTGTCAGTTTAGAGCTCTTTGTTAATATTTCCTCTTCTATTTATCATAAAATATTCCAATAAAAACCAAAATAGTCAGAAAAATATTGACTCTAATAAAGATGCATGTAGGTGTGTGCTTTAAATTAAGTATATGAGTCAAAATACTTCTTAAAAAACAAATAATTATTTGTTTGTTATTTTTGTATTTGATGGGTATAGACTGGTGGTTTAAATTCCCAGGGTTTCCAGCTGTGGTAGATTTCTATTTAATTTTTTTTCAATCTTGAGATTTTCATATATTCAGTTCAAATTTTAAATCTCGGTATGTCTGTTAAGCACGAAAAAAATTGAAATTTGACTTAGATTTAGATTTAGTATTAAGTAAGAGAATTTTTCTGGAAAAATTTTGACTTATAAACAATTAATCCTGAAAATATGATTCGATATCAAAATAAGTATAAAAATCCTCAGCGGTATATAAAGCAGTTTAGACAATTTTATGGACAAATATATACAACCCCAATACAAAAACCCCTATTCGATGGCATGTATTAAAATGAGTATAAAATCCTCAGCGGTATATATAGCAGTTTAGACAATTTCATAGTCAAATATATGCAACCCCTATACAAAACATAGCTATATTTTGTGACTGGTTGGTATTGAGAAGGTGAGAAATTTTAAAGTAATACTGTAGTTGCATTCTGTTTTCGTGGTTAACTCAAAGTTGTTTGAACTTCTGCTTTTTATCAATATTTTATTAGTAAATGCTTGAAAAGAAATCGACGCCATTCCACTGATTCAAATTGAGAATTCAGAGACCCATCTATACCAGCTAGATTAAAAATAAGATAAAATAAAAACACAATTATTTGCCTTCTTTTGTAAACAATATTTCAAAAATCTATTTTTCGTAAATGATTACTCCGACCTTTGAAGGAGTATTTCGACTCATGTACATAGTTTTAAGTATTTACTTATACGAACCTTTATTGCTCAACATTCACCATTGCTCAACATTCACCATTAGTGCATTATGAATGTCAACATTCTCCGGTGAAAGTCAATATAAGCATATTTAACAAATATTTCGGACATACAGCAATAGACCATGTTTTTGTTGGCATTCACCGAAGGAATGCCAACATTCAACAGATTTCAGACATTCACGGTAAAATATATTCGAATGCCGATTTTTGGCCTCTTGGCAGAAAAAAATTGAAAAAAAATGACAAATTTGTCCTTCTAAATTTTCGTAACCTGACTCCACTGGTCCTGGCTGCATACCCCTAGATACCTTCCCAACGTCATAGACCTTAACATGCTATCACTGATCTAGACAGCGACAGATAGTCTGATTTGATGAAAGTCTGTTGTCATTCAAGACAACATATATATCAGTCATATATATCAGTATATATATCAATCAATTTTCTTAGAAGCACAGGAGCATTTTTCATGATTTGTTTTTCTTCAGTACCTTGTTCATGTGTTTATTTTTGTAATGACAAGCACTTTGTGCTTATTAGAGTTGGTGATAATACACAAAAATATAATATTGGAGCACATCCCATACTCAGTCGTCCGAGGCTCACTTTGGGAATGGGATAAGTGATCAAATAAGGGATCGACAAGTAATTAATTCATGGCTGGCCTTTGGTAACTAATAGGATATCGTGTTATAAGCTACTAGTTACAGATAGTTTATAAGACTCCAATTGCACTATGGGGACCTTAATAAATAACATTATTTGACCTGTGTTTTTTCTTACCTGCGTCAGTTCCAGCTGTCATTACATTTACAAATATGCGAATGTGGAAATGTGGAAGTCCAAAATCCAAATCCGGTAAGTATATATCTCCGAAATAGGGTTGAATTTCCAATAAAGTTGGTATTCTAGGGACTTAGAAGCCACTCATTGCATGCATGAATAAACAATTCCAATATCTGAGTCCCAAAACAAAACACAGTATGTTGCCAAGTAACTTTCACTTCCCTCTGACCAACGTATCGGAGAATCTCCAAGTCGTTAATTACGCTGAGATTGTTATTACATTAAAGGCACATTAAAACGCGGTAGGGTATATTAATTCAAAACAAAAGCAACTACGAAGGAAGAAATAAATTCTACAACAAACAAGAATAAAAAACAACCATGGAGATAAACTTGGAATAAACTACAAAATTTACAAAAATGTGTGAAAGGTCGCAATACACCACCTCCCCTTCCCTGGAAGAATGTAAAGTGTCAATTAAGCTTTGTGTGGTGTCATGAACAGTAGAAAAGTCGATACAGATTCCGTTTATCGCTTCAAACACTCTCATAACTATAGACAAAGCCCGACAGTGAAGTCATTTGAAAGGAAAAGATACGTGAGTATCGCCTAGATCCTCCTTGATTTTGAAAAATACCTTGTTTGAAGATATTTTTATTTAAAACGTTCTCTTTGCTATTTTTATAAAAAATTGACAAAAGCGACGAAGTCCCGTCTAAATATTGAGAAATGCATTCCCCCTTTAAATTTGTGTTAATGTATTTCTACTGGAGCAAAAAATATACACAACATCTTAAACATTAATTTAGGGAAAATATCAAAAACACAACTATCTATTTTGGGCCAAATATCCCCTAAGTCTCACTCTAAGAGTCTATTTAAAAGATCTGGATGTGCGTATCTGGACCTTCAATCATAAAGTCTTTCTGTAAATACCAATTTTCTTTATAGCTTTGTCTGAAAATTACTGAAAAAAAAACTGAAAATTAGTCTTTTAATCATATAATTTTTTTCCCTACTTTGTTGATAGGTTTCGATAATCAGTTTGGAGTAACTCTTTTGAATTAACACAGTTACTTGAGACTAACTGTACTTTTATAACTTTATTTTCAGAATGGTTAAAAATGGTGAAAAATCGGGAACCCTAACATTGAGAGAGAGTTCATCGGGAAAAAAAAAATTAAAAGTTCCAGTTCCCTTTTTTTGGTGACCAAAAAAGACTGGACAGAAGCTAGCCTCCCTCTCACACTCCACTTCTCCCCAAAGACATCCAACAAAAATTTTGTGATAGTCATTTGGCTCAGCATAGTTGAAATGTGCATTAACCGGGAAATCTACAAAAATTTTCTTGGGAAAAATTTTCCGTGGGGACGAGTGTTCCCAGGAGAATTCTCCAGGATAAGTTTTACACGGGGGAATTTTTGGAATTCGTATACATAATTCTTTTTATTCGTCTTATTTTCTCATTGGCTACTAAATTTTAAATGTAGCCAAGAAAGAATTCGTAACTTTTCCGTGGAGGTGACGGAGCTATTTTCCAAGGGGGCAATTTTCCCTGGGGAATTTGTCCGTGGAAGCAACTTTTCGGGGGGGGGATATTGTGGGAAAAAATTCTCTGCAGAAAAGGAGTTCCTGCATGATTTAGAAAATGATGAGAAATTCAATACAAAAGCAAGTTGTTTTTTTAAATAAAAGTTAGGAAAATTATCTAGTGAGAGTCATCCGTGGATAATTTCTGGGGGAATTTTTAACGAGGTAAAAATTGTCTGGGGAGAATTTTTCGAGTGTGTGTGTGTGGGGGGGAATTTTATACAGAAAAAATCTGTAGGAGGATTTTTCTTGGGGGAAGTAAACATCAGGAGAAGTTTTTCAGGGCGGGGCAGATTTTTTCTGCATGATTTAAAATCAGAAAGTTTTTAAAAAAAATTAAATTAAGAAGCAACATTAAAACTTAAAACAAACACAGATTATTCCGTATATCAGGGGGGGCTGTCGAATTTTCAGTCCCCCCTCTTTAAAACAGTTCGTGGTAACGAACTGTAGTAAGGAGCGACCCGGCTCAATAGTAACCAAAACTCTAAAAAATGGAATTTTGATACCAATACCTACATCAAAAAAATTGCATTTTAATGCTGATTTTAAATATATAAGTTTCATCAAGTTTAGTCTTACCCATCAAAAGTTACGAGCCTGAGAAAATTTGCGTCATTTTAGAAAATAGGGGAAAACAACCCCTAACAGTCATAGAATCTTGACGAAAATCACACCATCAGATTCAGCGTATCAGAGAACCCTCCTGTAGAAGTTTCAAGCTCCTATCTACAAAAATGTGGAATTTTGTATTTTTTTGCCAGAAGGCAGATCACGGATGCGTGTTTATTAGTTTCTTTGTTTTGGTGATCGTATCGACCCAGTTGTCCTAGAATGTTGCAAGAGTGCTCATTCTAACGGAAATGAAAAGTTCTAGTGCCCTTTTTAAGTGACCAAAAAAATTGGAGGGCATTTAGGCCCCCTCCCACGCTAATTATTTTACCAAAGTCAACGGATCAATATTCTAAGATAACCATTTTATTCAGCATAGTCGAAAAACCTTATAACTATGTCTTTGGGGACGACTTACTCCCCCACAGTCCCCGTGGGAGGGGCAACAAGTTACAAACTTTGACCAGTGCTTACATATAGTAATGGTTATTGGGAAGTGTACAGGCGTTTTCAGGAGGATTTTTTTGGTTGGGGGAGGGGTTGAGAAGAGGGGGATATGCTGGGGGAACTTTCCATCAATACTTTGTCATGGGGGAAGAAAATCTCCATGAAGGGAGCGCAGTATTTACTAGCATTATTTAAAAAAAAATGAAAAAATAAATATGAAAAAGTTCTTTCAGCTGGAAGTAAGGAGCAGCTTTAAAACTTAAAACAAACAGAAATTGTTACCCATTTGAGGGGCTCACCTCCTCCTAATACCTCGCTCTTTACGCTAAAGTATTTTTAGTAATTTCAACTATTTATTCTACGGCTTTTGAACCCTCTCATATATGTAACAAAAATATGAGAATACAAAAGTTCTTTACGTAAGCTAATTTATAAGTTACGTAAATCTTTTACTGATAAAAATATTCGTAAAAAATTAAAAATTCTAGTTGCCTTTTTAATTAACCAAAAAATTGGAGGGCAACTAGGCTTCCTCCCCCGCTCTTTTTTTCTCAAAATCATTCGATCAAAATTATGAGAAAGCCATTTAGCCAAAAAAAAAATGCAAATTTTGTTTTAATTATTCCTCTGCGGAGAGCCAAAATCAAAACATGCATTGATTCAAAAACGTCCAGAAATTAAATAAAAAAAAACAAGTTTTTTTAACTGAAAGTAAGGAGTGACATTAAAACTTAAAACGACCAGAAATTACTTCGCATATGAAAGAGGCTGCTTCCTCATCAACGCCCCGCTCTTTACGCTAAAGTTTTTTACTGTTTTAAAAAGAAGAATTGAGAGAAAGAGTCAAACTTTAGCGTAAAGAGCGGGGATGACTCTGTCTATCAATTCTTCTTTTTAAAACAGTAAAAAACTTTAGCGTAAAGAGCGGGGCGTTGATGAGGAAGCAGCCTCTTTCATATACGAAGTAATTTCTGTTCGTTTTAAGTTTTAATGTCGCTCCTTACTTTCAGTTAAAAAAACTTGTTTTTTTTTTTTTTAATTTAATTTCTGAACGTTTTTGAATCAATGCATGTTTTGATTTTGGCTCTCCGCAGAGGAATAATTAAAACGAAATTTGCATTTTTTTTTTTTTTTTTTTGCTAAATGGCTTTCTCATAATTTTGATCGAATGATTTTGAGAAAAAAAGAGCGGGGGAGAAAGCCTAGTTGCCCTCCGATTTTTTGGTTAATTAAAAAGGCAACTAGAACTTCTAATTTTTTACGAATATTTTTATTAGTAAAAGATTTACGTAACTTATAAATTAGCTTACGTAAAGAACTTTTGTGTTCTCATATTTTTATTACATATATGAGGGGGTTCGCCCCCTTTTCAGATCCTCGCTCTTTACACTAAAGCTTAAATTTTGTCCCAATTCATTAAGAATGACCCCAGAATCAAAAAAGCCGTAGAATAAATAGTTGAAATTACTAAAAATACTTTAACGTAAAGAGCGAGGTATTAGGAGGAGGTGAGCCCCTCAAATGGGTAATAATTTCTGTTTGTTTTAAGTTTTAATGCTGTTCCTTACTTCCAGCTGAAAGAACTTTTTCATATTTATTTTTTCATTGTGTTTTTAAATAATGCTAGTAAATCCTGCGCTCCCTTCATGGAGAATTTCTTCCCCCATGACAAATTATCGATGGAAAGTTCCCCCAGCATATCCCCCTCTTCTCAACCCCTCCCCCAACCAAAAAAATCCTCCTGAAAACGCATGTAGCCTACACTTCCCAATAACCATTACTATATGTAAGCATTGCTCAAAGTTTGTAACTTGTTGCCCCTCCCATGGGGACTGCGGGGGAGTAAGTCGTCCCCAAAGACATAGTTATAAGGTTTTTCGACTACGCTGAATAAAATGGCTATCTCAGAATTTTGATCCGTTGACTTTGGTAAAATAATTAGTGTGGGAGGGGGCCTAGGTGCCCTCCAATTTTTTGGTCACTTAAAAAGGGCACTAGAACTTTTCATTTCCGTTAGAATGAGCCCTCTTGCAACATTCTAGGACAACTGGGTCGATACGATCACCCCTGGGAAAAAAAAAACAAAACAAAAAAACAAATAAACACGCATCCGTGATCTGCCTTCTGGCAAAAAATACAAAATTCCACATTTTTGTAGATAGGAGCTTGAAACCTCTACAGTAGGGTTCTCTGATACGCTGAATCTGATGGTGTGATTTTCATTAAGATTCTATGACTTCTAGGGGGCGACTTCTATTTAAGACTATTTATTTATCTATTTATGACTTCTATTTACTAAAATAACGCAAATTTTCTCAGGCTCGTAACTTTTGATGGGTAAGACTAAACTTGATGAAACTTATATATTTACAATCAGCATTAAAATGCGATTCTTTTGTTGCAGGTATTGGTATCAAAATTCCATTTTTAGAGTTTTGGTTACTATTGAGCCGGGTCGCTCCTTACTACAGTTCGTTACCACGAACTGTTTGAAAATTGAGGTGCTAACGTATTATACGAGAAACATACTCGAGAACTTGTTCACGAACATGAGACATTACCTGTTCTTTATGATGCCAATAGCGGATTATTAGCTTCGGCTGTGAAAACTAAAACAAAGAATTATGGAAGGGGGTCCGCCCAGAGTGCGTTATATTGAGTAAGTAACCCAAACTAACCTAACCAAACCGAAATACCAACTGAATATTTAATTAAAATATAGTTACAATGTATTTTTCCACCGAGCCTTTTAAGCACCCTGTCTTTTCATTAAAAAGTGAGATGCTAACGTATTATACGAGAAACATAATCGAGAACTTGTATCGCGAATATGAGACATTACCCGTTCTTCACGATGTCAATACCGGATAATTAGCTTCGGCTGTGAAAACTACAACAAAGAATTATGGAAGGGGTCCGCCCAGAGCGCGTTATATTAAATGCGTAACCTAAACTAACTTAACCAAACCATATATATATTTAATTAAAATATAGCTACAATGTATTTTTCAACCGAGCCGAAGCTAGTTGTCCGGTATTAACACCGTCAAAAACGGGTAATGTCTCATGTTCGTGATACAAGTTCTCGAGTGTGTTTCTCGTATCTATATATATAAAAATAAGTTGTCTGTCTGTGGATGTGTGGATGGATGTGTGGATGGATGTGTCAGGTGACGTCACCTGAAAAAACTGGATTAGGTGACGTCAAAACTGAAAAAACTAAAAAAAGGCAAAAACTACAAAAAAAAACTAAAAACTAATAAAAAAAATAAAAAAGCTAAAAAACTAAAAAAACTATAAAGGTAAAAACCAATAAAAAACTAAAAAAAAAACTGAAAAAACTAAAAAAAGGCAAAAACTACAAAAAAAAACTAAAAACTAATAAAAAAAGTAAAAAAGCTAAAAAACTAAAAAAACTAAAAAAACTAAAAAAAGGTAAAAAACTAAAAAAAATAAAAAATAAAAAAAAACTAAAAAAAAGGAAAAAACTGAAAAATAAGCTAAAATAAAGGTAAAAACCAATAAAAAACTAAAAAAAAAAAGGAAAAAACTAATAAATGACGACACTCAAAGAGAAAGCGACCAGGACAAAAAACTAAAAAAAAAGGCAAAAACTACAAAAAAAACTAAAAACTAATAAAAAAAATAAAAAAGCTAAAAAACTAAAAAAACTAAAAAAAGGTAAAAAACTAAAAAAACTAAAAACTAAAAAAAAACTAAAAAAGGTAAAAACTAAAAGAACTAAAAAAGAAAAAAATAAATGACGACACTCAAAGAGAAAGCGACCAGGACAAAAGGAATGTTCGATTAGCAATCAACAAAGCACCGGGACACAGGGAGTATAAATGACGACCAGGACACAAGTAAAAAAAAAAATTAACAAAACTAAAAAGAAGGTAAAAACTACAAAAAAACTAAAAAGAAAAAAAAACTAAAAACTAATAAAAAAACTAAAAAATCTAAAAATCTAAATAAACTAAAAAAGAAAAAAAAGGAAAAAAATAAAGGAGAAAAACAAAACTAAAAAACGAATGTATATACAGACCGGTACACCGGGATACAAATGACGACCGGGACACAGGGAATATAAATAACGACCGGGACACAGGGACACAACTACAACGGGGACACCGGGGGAAACAGGGGGATATAAATGACGACCGGGACAAAAAAACTAAAAAGAAATAAAAACTAAAAACTAATAAAAAAAACTAAAAAATCTAAAAATCTAAATAAGCTAAAAAAGAAAAAAAAAGGAAAAAAATAAAGGAGAAAAACAAAACTAAAAAACGAATGTATATACAGACCGGGACACCGGGATACAAATGATGACCGGGACGCGGGACACAGGGAATATAAATGACGACCGGGACACAGGGACACAACTACAACGGGGACACCGGGGGAAACAGGGGGATAACCTGACAATCTATTTATATGCAAAGACAATGGGACAGCAAAGAATGTTGTATATTCGCAAGTTTTACGTAGTTAAAACCATATATATATATATATATATATATCTATATTCACAGGTGGGACATAGGGACACAACTACAATGGCGCGTAACTATTATGGCGCGTAACGACTTACGCGCGCGGGGGGGCTTGGGGGGGGCGCGAAGCGCCCCCACCAACTAGGTGTTGGGGTGGCGCGAAGCGCCACCCCAACAGCTAGTAATATATAAGTATCAGACAGTTCGTGGTAACGAACTGTAGTAAGGAGCAACCCGGCTCAATAGTAACCAAAACTCTAAAAAATTGAATTTTGATATCAATTGCTACATCAAAAGAATTGCATTTTAATGCTGATTTTAAATATATAAGTTTCATCAAGTTTAGTTTTACCCATCAAAAGTTACGAGCCTGAGAAAATTTGCCTTATTTATGAAAATAGGGGGAAACACCCCTAAAAGTCGTAGAATCTTAACAAAAATGACACCACCAGATTCAGCGTATTAGAGAACCCTCAAGTAGATTTTGAAGCTCCTATCTACAAAAATGTGGAATTTTGTATTTTTTGCCAGAAGACAAATCACGGGTGCGTGTTTATTTATTTGTTTGTTTTTTTCTTTTTTTTTCTTTTTCCCAGGGGTCATCGTATCGACCAAGTGGCCCTAGAATGTCACAAGAGGGCTCATTCTAAAGGAAATGACAAGTTCTAGTGCCCTTTTTAAGTGACCAAAAAATTGGAGGGCATCTAGGCCCCCTCCCACGCTCATTTTTTCCCAAAGTCAACGGATCAAAATTTTGATAGCCATTTTGTTCAGAATAGTCGAAAACCATAACAACTATGTCTTTGGGGATGACTTACTCCCCCACAATCCCTGGGGGAGGGGCTGCAAGTTACAAACTTTGACCAGTGTTCACATATAGTGATGGTTATTGGGAAGTGTATAGACGTTTTCAGGGGAATTTCATTTTGTTTGGGGGTGGGGCTGAGGGGAGAGGGCTATGTTGGAGGATCTTTCCTTGGAGGAATCTGTCATGGGGGAACAGAAATTCAATGAAAAGGGCGCAGGATTTTCTACCATTACTATAAGAAAACAATGAAAAATAAACATGAAAACGTTTTTTCAAATGAAAGGAAGGAGTAGCATTGAAACTTAAAACGAACAGAGATTATTACGCATATGAGGAGTTCTAAAAATACTTTAGCATAAAGAGCGAGGTATTTAGGAGGAGATAAATACCTCGCTCTTTATGTTAAGTATTTTTAGTAATTTCAACTATTTATTCTACGGCCTTTCTGATTCAGGGGTCATTCTTAAGGAATTGGGACAAAACTTACGATTTAGTGTAAAGAGCGAGGTATTAACGAGGGTACAAACCCCCTCGTATACATAATAAAAATATAAGATTATGAAAGTTTATTACGTAAGTTAATTCTTAAGTTGCGTATATTTTATACTAATATAAACGTTCATTAAAAATTAAAAGTTCTAGTTGCCTTTTTAAGTAACCGAAAAATTTGAGGGCAACTAGGCCTCCTTCTCCACCCCTTATTTCTCAAAATCGTCTGATCAAGACTAAGAGAAAGCCATTTAGCCAAAAAAAGAATTAATATCCAAATTTCATTTTAATAATTTATGTGCGGAGAGCCAAAACCAAACATGCATTAATTAAAAAACGTTCAGAAATTAAATAAAAAAAACTAATTTTTTTAGCTGAAAGTAAGGAGCGACATTAAAACTTAAAACGAACAGAAATTACTCAGTATATGAAATGGGTTGTCCCCTCCGCAATCCCTCGCTCTTTACGCTAAAGTTTGACTCTTTGCCACAATTCTACTTTTTAAAACAATTAAAAGCTTTAGCGTAAAGAGCGAGGGATTGCGGAGGGGACAACCCATTTCATATACGGAGTAATTTCTGTTCGTTTTAAGTTTTAATGTCGCTCCTTACTTTCAGCTAAAAAATTAGTTTTTTTTTTTATTTAATAAGTACCAAAAGTGAAAGATTGTATTTAAATTATGTGGATTCAAAAAGCTCACAGCTCCCTCGGGGTACAAACAAATTAATATCTTTCTTAACTCTGACTTAAATCGACTAATTAGGACTAGATAGGCCTATTTTATTAACTTTAGTAATTGCACATTTCAAAGAGCTGTGGTTTGTTTGCGCTTAAAAGTACAATGTTTAAGGTTCAGTGTCTCTTTTTTTTGCAAATTCTATTATCATTTTATCAGATACATTGTGCTGGTTGCGCCAGCATCATTAACATCATCTAGGCCACGATGCCAAAAATAATGTTAATATTATTGCATCTTACACATTTGTGTGGTTTATTTTCTTTGTGATATAATTTCATCAACACATTATTAAATACGTTTCTTGCTTATTCAAGTATCTTATTCATATTATTGCTCACTATTATTCAAGTGTCTTAAACGTGTATCTGGTTCATTTCTGCTGTAGTATTACTTTTGAATACTTTATTAATTAAGTTTCCATAAAGTACTTACCCATTTAATTTATACATAACACATGATGCGTGCGGCTCACACATGTGAGTGGGGAAGGGCAAGATGGACTTTGGCACATAAAATTCAAAGATTTTAAAATTTTAATAATAATTCAAATGCTTATTTTTCATACAATTCACCTTTTTACTTTTTAATTCCCCCTATAACCCATCTGTAAATTAAAAACTGATTGGTATACAGGGCTGCCACCACTGTCAGTTCCTAAAGTGCTACAGTTGCCCAAATTTGCCTGCTACACAGTGATTTTCGGTGCTACAGTTACAAAATTGACCGTAATAGTGGTAAAATCGCACTTTTGTGCTACAAACGGCAACCCTGAGTACGCGCTAAACATAATGAAATATTGATAAAATAGCACTTTCGTGCTATAGGTGGCAACCCTAGTCTATAAGAGGCTAGGCTTGGACCTGAAACCAGATATTGGATTAGTAATGAGAGCAGAGTCCGACCCCAAGCTTAGCCACTAAAAAAATAATTAACCCCGATTTAGAATTTCCTAATTGCCGAGCTTATTTTATCGTAGCCTACCAATCACCAATAAAAAAAATATTCAAAGGTAAATGGTGGTTGCTTTATGTACTTCATTATCGCGAAAGTTCATAAGTTATCTTAGAATGGATTCAGTCAAAATGACTTAAGAGGAGACAGTGCTCGAAGGTAATAAAACCTTTCGATATTCATCCACATTTTAAAGGAATATCCTCAAGGAACTGCATCGTAATTCCAGCATCATATGCAACCTAATGAAGTATAAACTCTAGCCCATAGTAACCGAAAACATAAAAACGCGGTTTGAAAAAGAAAAACAAATGTCTAATGAGGAAAAATCACCATCCGGAGTCAATTCAGAAATGGTAACTCTTATTTCGGCTAATATTATTGGTGAAATTCTAGCGGAAAAACAAATTTATCGGAATTTCGAAGATAGCCAAGGACCCTTGAATATGACATCAAATCAAAAATGCGTAATTGGAATCACCATAGTCAAAAATCCGGGTGAATTTCAGCTCCCCTCTTGACCAACAAGGAGTATCATGTCTGCATGGGAATAACGGTTTAAATTAATCAAGTATTATAAAGCTAAAACTTCAAAAATGTAAAAAAATTGAATTATCTAAATTGCACCTAAATACTCACATATTGTGTTAAATGCATTCCTTGCAATCTACTTCAGACTCTTAACAGAGTGTGATGTAGATTTAAAAGATATTTAGCCCTTGAGCCCTGCCTCCTGTACTTTCAAATCTATACTTCACGTTTTGGGTCTTCTCCCCCCCTGATTTAAGGTTCTCACAACTTGACCTACTCTCCATCCTCTTGACGCAGATATTAGTAACAGCTTAAAATTGAAGGAACTAATGTTTCGTTACAATGACCATTAAATTGCAAAATATTAAATTGAAAGAAAATTCATCTAAATTTTGTTTTGCAATTGGACCAGAAAATAATGCTTGAGAATGAAGTTGACTCGCAGAGCGTGAATTAAATTACTTGTATTCCTGCCACTTTTTTCCAAGCTCTTGCTAAGTCATGGCGTTTTGTCTTTTTTTTTCAAGTCACGGACTATGAGCCTTTTTATATTAAACAGGAAATGCCTTAAATCTCATCATCCGAGTCCATTCATATCGCTGTTATTAGCTTGAAGCTTCTGCTTATGAAACAGCATCCGTTTCGTGACTAACAAGGACGATTCGTGCTTTCATATGATGGTCAGAAGGACTTTCCCGGGAATACCGAGGTATGGGAATGCCAGGCGTACCCAGAACAACTCATCAAAATGTGGGTGATTACCATCCTATAGATAAAAACTAGGGATATCATCTGAAAATAAGGAATAAAGAGACATTATATAGTATAAATTAAGTTAAATAGTTAAATCGAATGAGATGGTGGAAAATATACGTTTTGGGACTAATATAGGGACTTTGGCACCAAATAGAAAATGCTTTCAAAATTATATCGACCAAAGGAGTTCGTTTGGTGGCAAAGGCATAGGCAGGGAAAGGTAGTCTGAAACCTCTCTGAGTATCCTCTGAATCAGGAAATACTAAGAAGTCTTGCAAAGGGATTTTTCAAAATGAAAATTTTAGGCCTCAGATGCGAGGCTTTTTCGCGGCATGATATCAATGAGTTTATTTTTTTAAATTACTATTTTATTATTTCGAATGAAAAAGAAATATGAAAGAGTTTGATTTGGGTAAGGTACAATAAATTATTGATAGGGGGACCAAACACTGTTTTGTGCAAAATAAACAAACCTAATTTTGATAGCAAAAAAACTCAAGGAAAAAAGTATTTTTTTTTTCTTATTAATTAAAAAAACTCTCCGAGAAAGAAGTTTTTTAAAGAAAAGTAAAGGTCCTACTAAACTTAGGATCAGCAGAAATAGAAACATACAATAACTCAAACTCAAAATGGCCAGAAATTACTATTAAAGAATAAATGAAACCCAAAACGAACATAAATTAAAGTAACGATGATAGGAAACAACCATACAATAGGAACTAATATACATGAATAAATAAATCTTAAAACGATTAAAACTTAAATGAATATGCAAATCAAGCTTGAAAGAACAAAAATCACTACAAAAAAGAGTTCGGATTTTGCCTTATTCTCTCACTGTAAAATTTTAAAACCTACGGGATCATTGGCGCTTTACTAAAAACTACATGTGTTTTGGAGAGTCTTGGAAAGTACAAATAAAATCAAACTGAATGTTTAATAGATGATTCAATTAATTGTTGAAAGATCATCAGTACAATATTTAATTTCACTGTAAATTTATTTCCATTCTCAATTCTGTAATAACTGGAAAAAACTATTTTTTATATAATTCTTTTTCAATGAAGCACCAATGACGCAGTAGGCTTTAGACTCTTACAGTTAGGGAAGGGGGCAGTATCCAACTCTTGTTTGTAGTGAAGCTATACTTGTCTTGAATAGTCTCGGAAAGAACAAATGATATTAAACTGAATATTTGATATATTATGATATTAATTGCTGAAAGCTCATCATCTCAAAATTTAATTTTACTGTAGTTTTTATGTTTATTTTCAACGTTGTAATAAGTACAAAAAAAGTATTTATGATATAATTTACAGTATAAGTACAGTGAGAGAAGGAGGCAAAACCCAAGCTCTTGATTGTAGTGATTTTTGTTCATTTCAAGCTTGAGTTGTATATTCAATTTAAGTTTCAATCGTTTTAAGATTTAGTTACTCATTTATTTTAGTACCTATTGTTTTATTTATTTCATTTCTGTTGGTTTTGGGTTTAATTTATTCTTTAGTAGGAATTGCTGGTCATTTTGAGTTTGAGTTATTGTAGGTTTTTATTTCTGCTGATCTTAAGTTCAATTCTTTACTTTTCTTTAAAAACCATCTTTTTCAGAAAGCTTTTTAATTAATAAAAAAATTGCTTTTTCTTTGAGTTTTTTGGATATCAAAATCATGTTTGTTTATTTAAAAAAAACAGCAATTTATAATGTTATATCTAACATTCAGTTTGATTTTATACACACTTTCCAAGACTGTTCAAAAAACATACAGTTTTCAACAAAGCGCCACTGGTACAGTAGGTTTTTGACTTTTACAGTGAGAGAAGGAGGCAAAACCGAAATTCTTGTTTTTAGTGATTTTTTTTTTAGTTTCAAGCTTAATTTGCATATTCAATTTGAGTTTCACTCGTTCTAAGATCTATTTATTCATTTTTATCAGTACCTATTGTATGTTTGTTTGCTATGATTGTTTATTTAATTTATGGTCGCTTTGGGTTTCATTTATGCTTCAATAGCGAAATATTTTTGTTTAATTTAAGCTTGATTTGCATGTTCAATTTAAGCTTTACTCGTTTTAATATTTTTTTATTCATTTATATTGGTACCTGTTTTCTTGCTATGATTATCTATTTAATTTCTGTTCGTTTGGGTTTTACTTATTCTTTAATAGTAATTTCTGGTCAATTTGAGTTTGAGTTATTGTAGGTTTTCATTTCTTCTGATCTTAAGCTTAATATGGCTTTTACTTTTCTTTATAAAACTCCTTGGTCGGAAAGCTTTTTTTTTTAACTAATTTCTTTTCGTTTTTAATTGCCAAAGTTTCAAGTTTTTCAAAATTCCCTATCTCTAAATATTTTTTTTTCCAAAATAAATTAACTGCTTTGTCAGGAACAAGTAAAACTAAACTTAATATTCAATATATAATGACATTAATGACTGAAAGCTCACTAGCTCAAGATTTTGTTCCACTCAGGGCTGGATTTAAAGCTTTGACACTGCTAAGCCCAAGTGTTTTTGCCGCTCCGTTTTGACAAGATTTTTTTGGGAAATTCTCAAAACTTCGGGAATAGTGAAAGTCGCATGCCTTTTGAGCGGATTGGTGAATCCTAGTCTGGTTTCACTGCAATTTTCATTTTATTTTCAATGTTGTAATAGGTACAAAAGAAAACATTTGTAATATAATTCATTTTAGTAAAGTGCCAAATACACAGTAAGCTTTATGCTTTTAGGCTACTGTTAGGAAAATGGGCATTAAAAACCAAAATCTTGTTTGTAGAGAAGAAAATAGGTGGCTTGAATAGTTTTGGAAAGAGCTTATAAAGTGATTTCCCGTAATTTCAGGATTGGAATATCGTTTATAAGCATTTTTCGGTAGGGGGGGGGCATAGAGAGACAGGGCGAGATCCCATGATTTATCAATCATTGATGTTTTTAGGGGGAGAGAGGGTATCAGCCAATGGAAGACCAGGACTCTTTTCCCATAAGCTTTGGAATAAAATATTGTTAATACATTGTTTTTTTTTGGTGAAAGGTCGGGCAAGGGAGGACAAGGGGGAAGTTTCTACAATTTTTGGAATAAAATATCGTTAATAAGTTTCTTTGGGGGGATAGGCGGGAGGCAATGCAGAGAAGGCCAGGGGTCAGCTCCCTTAAGTTTTGGAATAAAATGTCGTTCATAAGTTTTTGATTGGGGTTGGGGGTTGGACTTATGTGTCTTTGAGCTATTTTCAAAACCCTCGCATAAGAGCCTTATATACCCCAAGGATACAACACTTGCCCCCAGGCTCTTGAGAGATGTGTGACCCTGGAGTTTTTATTATCCGATCTTTTTACCTATTTTAATAAAATGGTTATCTCAAAAATTCGATCGGATGGATTTCGGGTAAAAAGAGCAGAAGGGTTAGTTACCATTCAGTCCCTTTTGGCTCTTAAAAAGGGAACTAGAACTTTTCATCTCCAATAGAATGAGCCCCTCATG
Organism: Artemia franciscana; assembly: GCF_032884065.1. NCBI lineage: Eukaryota > Metazoa > Arthropoda > Branchiopoda > Anostraca > Artemiidae > Artemia > Artemia franciscana. Next base: position 21,471,647 of record NC_088867.1, on the reverse strand, counting down.
ATGTTTATATGATCATCTCTTCCACAAAAACCTAATATACCTCAGGGCATAGTTTCCAACACTTGCCCCCGGTTTCTGGGGGGCGGTTTGAACCTTTGAGTTTTGTTACATGATCTTTGGTCTTTTATTGACATTTGACTTTCGATTGGAAGCATTTGAGGAAAAGATGGCTGGTACGGGGGGTGGGCTAGTTACCATCAGATTACTTTTGATTCTAAAAAAGGAAACTAGTAGTTTTTAATTTCTACTCATTTGAGTCCCCTTCGAAGGTTACCTTCTCCATAAAAACCAAATAAGCCCCCAGGCATAAGTTACAACCCTTCCCTCGGGATCATGGGGGGTTTATATTAACCCCGAAGTTTTTTTTTATACCACTCCTTACATAAGAACCTTATATGTCCGCGTTGAATAACTTATAACACTGGCCTCCAGGCTCTGAGAGGCTATGTCAACCCCGAAGTTATTATTGTCTTATCTACAAACTGTCTTGAGCAAAATGCCTATCTCAAAATTTTGATCGAATGCATTTGGGGAAATAAGGCTTTGTAGGGTGGGGATCTAGTTACCCTCTGATCACTTTTGACTTAAAAATGGCACTAGAAATTCCAATTTATAATCGAATGAGCCACTTCCGAAGTTTTTACTACCATCCCTTCCATATAAACCTTATATGTCCCGGGGGCATAACTACCAACAATTGCGTTGTAAATAACGCAAGTTGACTGTTAATGGCTTTTGACTGTTAAAACGAGAACTGGAACTTTGAATTTCTAATCATTTGAGTCGCCTCTGAAGTTTATGCAACCATCTCTTCCATAAAATATTATATGCCCCCGGGACACAAATTACAACCCTTAGTTCCTCCGATTTCTGGGGGGGGGGGGGTAATTTGATCCCGAATTTTTCGTTATATGACCATTAAACAATTTCAAAGAAAACACCTATCTCAAATTGATCATTTGGAATTAGCGAAAAGAGGGTACGTGTGTGGAGGGATGGGGTAGATACCCTCTGATAACTTTTGACTCTTAAAATGTAACTGAAACTTTCAATTTCCAATCAAATGAGCTACCTCAGAATTTTTACGACCAGCCCTTACATAAGAACCTTATATGCCCCCGGGGCATAATAAAGAATATTTGCCACTGGGCCTAGTTGGTGTGTCGACCCCGGAGTTTCTGTTATCTGATAATAGAACTATTTTCAATAACATGGCAATCTAAAAATTCTTATCTGATGGGTTCGGGGAAAAAAGGTGTTGGGGGGGGGGGGTTTGAATTCTGATCTCTTTTTACTCTTAGAAAGTGAACTAGAATTTTCAATTTACAATAAAATGACCCCTCTGAAGTTTATACGAGCAGCCATTCCATAAGAACCATTTATGCCCCCTCGGTATAACTTATAACATCTGTCCCTGGGCCCTGGAGGTTTGTGTCGACAGCCGAGTTTTTGTTATATGATATTTGAACTATTTAAAAAAAAACATCGGATAAATCTGGGGAAAAAAGAGCATGGGGGCTATTTGCCATCCGATCACCTTTGACTTTTTAAAGGGCAATATAATTTCTGATCGAATGAGCCCCTTCAAAGATTATACGACCATCTCTCGATATGAAGTGCCTCCGGGAATAAATAAATAAATATCGGAGCTTTATGGCCATATGGTTGGTGGGGGGAGGCTATTTGCCATCGGATCACTTTTGACTCTTATAAAGGAAACTAGGACTTTCAATTTCTAGTCATTTGAGTCCCCTTCGAATTTTATACGACCACATTTTCAGTAAAAACCTTATACGTTGGCCCCAAAGGTTTGTCATATGATCGTTGGAGTATTTCAAACAGAATGGCTATTTCAGAATTTTGGTCGGATGCGTTTGGAGAAAAGAGGGTCTGCGGAGGGTGTATATGCCCGCCGATCACTTTTGATGACTCTAAAAAAGGTAACTAGAACTTACAATTTCCAATATAAGCCAACTCTGATATTTATGCAACCACCCCTTGCATAAACATTATGTGCCCCTAGGTCATATTTACAACAGTTTCCCCAGGCACTGGGGGGTTGTGTCAACCCTTGAAATTTGAACAAAATTGCTATCTCATCATTTTAATCGGATGTATTTCAGGAATAAAAGGCCTTTGGGAGGGGGCTGTTAGTTGCCCTCCGATCACTCTTGACTCTTAAAAAGGGCTCTATAAGTTCTGATTTACAATCAAATTAGCTCCCTCCGAAGTTTATGTGTCCATCTATTCCATAAAAGCCTTACATACCCACAAGCATAATTTATAACACCTGCCTCCAGGTTCTGAGGGGCGGTGTTATCCCAGAAGTTTTGTTATATAATCTTTGGTCTATTTTGAAAAAAATATTCACATAAAAAATGGCAACCAATGGCTGGTTGCCATTGGATCACTTAGAATCTTAAAATGGGAATTATAACTTTCTAATCATTTGAATCCCCTCCGAGGTTTATACGATCATTTCTTCCATAAGAGCTATATATGCCCCTTGGGCATAAGTTATAACCCTTCCCCGGGCTCTGGGGGGATGTTGACTCCAAAAATTGTGTTATCTGATCGTTGGACTCTCAGATGCGTTTGGAGAAACAAGGGTGCGTGTGCGTGTGTTTGTGGGGAGGTAGATACTATGTGATCCCTTTTGACTAATAAAAAGGCACCTAGAACTTTCAACATCCATTCAAATAAGTGACCTCTGAAGTTTATACGAGCATCCCTTCCATAAGAACCATATATACCCCCAGAGCATAACTTAAAACGCCTATCCCCGGGCCCTGGAGAGTTGTGTCGACACCAGAGTTCTTGTTACCTGATCTTCGAACTATTTTTAACAGAATTGCTATCTCAAATGTTTATCGGATACATTTAGGGAGAAAGGGCATGGGGGATTAGTTGCCATCTCATCACTTTTTACTCTTAAGAAGGGCACTAGATCTTCCGATTTTTAATTGAATGAGCCCCCTCCGAAACTTATTGGAACACCACTTCTATATGAAATGCCTCCTGGAAAAAAAATTAATAAAACATTGGATTCGTATGGCTTTAATATAGCCAACGCTATAGCGTTGCCTCTAACCAACGCTATAGGGTTGCCTCTGATCAGTTTGTATTGTTCCAAAGCGTGGGAAGGAAAAAAGAAAACAAAACTGGTGTAAAAATGGCCTAATGTTCAATAGCCAAATCTATATATCAATCAATCCCTCGCCCCCAAAAGAAAATCTTTAATTTATATCAAGTAGAAAATTTTGAAATCCAAAAGAAACAGCAACTTCTGATACTAGTTGACAAAGATTTTCAAATCCTAACATAGGCAGGATAAGTTTTACAGCTGGGACTAAATTTTGACATTTTTGAAACCTGAGAAATAAAAACGGATTTCGAAATAAGGGAACCTAACACATTTGATAGTCTGGATACACCTTAATATATTTGGGTTCCTAATGCGTCTTAATACTCAGCTGAACTGACTGTCGCTAACTTGTGTGGTCAATGAGACGAATGGATTGGTTTCTCCGCTTTAAGTTATTTAACTTTAGTTGTGTGCATGTTAAATTGTGCGAAAATGGTCTCAATAACGCAAGTCTGGCTGTTGTGTTGTTCCTCCCTTAGTAAACATTAATAATTCATCCAATACCGTAGGATAGTTTAAACAGCAATAGATTTCTATAGGATTTTCTAGCATCTTGTTCTTGAAAGTGTTAAGTTGTCGTTATGCGATCTGACGAAAACCGGTTAGCCTCTGTGCAATTGGTTATGAATTGCGTATTTTGAGTGAGAAAAACTACGCTGCCGGTATATTTCAATTAAATATTGATGTATAGAGGTGGTTAGGGGCTAGGTTAGGTATTTATTATATTCCGTTTAGGGCGGCCTGCTTTCCATAATTTTCTGCTGTAGTTCCCAGAACTTTGTTTCTGAAGCATTATATTTTCATTATTTTTCGGTATATTTTATTAGAATTAACCTAACTTCACTTCTTGGGTGTGTTCCATATATATTGCAGGGGAAGCAGATAAGATCAATCGATTAAGCTTGTTTTAGTTTGAGAGGGGGCACCGTAAATTCAAGATTCAGAAAAAAAGTCTTATAACGCCTCTTGACAGCAGAATTGCAATAGTTGCAACACATAAATATAACAAAAGTAGCGGGAAAAGATTGTTCAGTTAATCCGTTACTTTTTGCCAATTAAACTGACCCAATTCGATTGTTCTGACGCCAGCCACGAAAATACGAAACAAATTTAATTTCATGGTCTTTTTTGAACCCGCATCAACAATCGGTGATTTACCTATTTTGTCTGACGATATTGCTCCGTAAAATTAACAGGAAAATAGTTTTATTTTTTTTTTCCTACTACATTTTCCACGCTTTTTCCTTGTGGAATTGTTAAGTTTCCTAGAATCTTTTTTTGAAAAATGTTTTTTTTCAAATTTTTCAAATTTTTTTACTTTCTTTAAAAATAATAAAAAATTAAAAAAAGCTTTTGATTTCAAAGTTTCAAGTTTGTTTGTTTTTGTGAATTTCAAAATTTAAAAAAGATTCGAATTAATTTTAAAAAAAATCCTGATTTTTTCTAACGAAAAAATTACTGCTGTGCAGATCATTCAAGATCTATCTACAAATTTGTATTAAATGAAGTAACTTGTGACATTTCTCTAATTTGGTAGACTTCTAGAAACTAGTGCTTTGCTGAAAACACAAAACTGACGCAAAAAACAGGATGTCCTCTTAGGAACAAATAAGTCTAACAAGACTAATTTATAAGGCCCTCAATAGTCACTAACCGGCCATAATCTTTATGACTTTTAAGCATGCAGCGATAATTTTCTAAATAACTCAAGTGAACTGAGTTTTCCGTAAAAAGCGCAGGGTATTAGAACTTTACAAATATAGGAAAATATCTCCAGATTTATTTGGCCTAGTTTTGTAGATATACCTTGCATAATCTTCAAAGTAATAACTTTTGCTCTTTATAAGTTTGAGCTTCACTCTCTACTTGCGTAAGAAACACTTTGTTGTCTTTTTTAATGAAACATTTTTCTTTCTTTTTTTAATATATATATTAAATCTTACAAACTTAGGCAATAAAAAAGTCAGCGTGAGCCTACTAAAAAAATTGCATAACCCACTTCTGTTTCTTACCTGCATCGACTTAACCTGCCTTGCATAAACTGTGATTACATATATGACTGTAAACCATATATTAGTGTTATAATTATAATTATATATTATTGTATATTTTATTACAATTATATAATTATATATTATATAATATTATATTAAAATTATATTATATATTATTAAATGCAATAATGTAGCTATAATTATATATTACAGTGAATAAAACTGTTCGTGAATAAAAATCAGAATAAATTAGATGCCATCTTTTATTTTGTCTGGGTTATATTTAGCTGTTGAATTTTAAAGTACTAAGGGCAGTGAAAATAAATATGTTTTCTGGAACTGGTTAAGTGGAATTTCATACAACCTTAGAAACAGCCATGTTGCTTATTCATGTTTTCATACATGGCTTATCCTAAAAATTTTAGACAAGGAATATGCAGACTAAGAAATTGCAAAAAAAAAATATTTGCTTTAGTTACACAAACATAAACTTATAAATTTTATGGAAGCATAACATTTTGATAAAGATAAGAAAAAAGTACCCAGAAAAGAAGAAAAATCGAAATTCTTAACTCCCTTTTCTTGTTAAGGTTTCCTAAGGATTTTCTTTTTAACTCCCTTAAAATTTGATACGAGTTACATCGTATGCAACTTTGTTATAGAAATAAGAGTCGGAGGCATATATTCTAACGGTTATATTTGAGAAATTGTTACAGATAAAAAACACTCAGTTATTCCAATATATAAAAAATAAATAAATAAATATAGATAAATAAAAAAATTAAATTTATTTCATTTAATATTTTTTTTCAAAATACATTTTGTAGTTTTCTCCTAACATGAAGGCTGCAGAAGATGTAATTCAATTTAGATTATAATGGTACCCTTCCTGTACTTGCCAGACTTTCTATTCCAGAAATAACACCAAGAAGTGTCACTTCCGGTGCAATATGGCACTATCCGAAGTAGTTATCAAGAAGATTTATAAAAATCATGTAGATATGAGCAGTAGCTGGTAAATCAGCAACAAGAAATCTCTCTACGATTGGTAGCCTGCTTTTCCTGGCAAAAAAACGAAGAATCATGAAGATTCTTTCAGAACATGAAGAATCAGTTGGGTACATTAGAAATTTCATTCCTTGGCATTATGTCCCTCTTTGCGCAAAAGTTGATGAAAAGCCGATGTGGGGTTAATGGTGGAAGACGGCACTTGACTGGGGTGCAATCTCTTTTTCATGTAAAAATGACAATAGATATTGTGATTTCTGTCCAAATGAACCCTCTTCCAATATTGTACGATCGCTAATTTAATACAATCCTTCCTGGTGAAAAACCGGAAAACAGGAGACACATCATTGCTACTCATAGAAAAAGTGTTTTTCTTGTTTTTCCAGTTGGGGGACTCTAAATCTCCGGTTTACGGGTTTCGACAATGATCATCTTTTTCAAAATTTTTGAAATCTTGTTTTCGCATTATACTTGAACTATTTAACTAAGCCTATATTATCCTGAATCACGTTTAAATAATAATAATATAAAACAAATCCGCACGAGACCAATTTTATGCTGTTGAGGAAAGCCCTTAGAAGCAGTGGCAATTTTTTTTTTAAGTAGAACAATTCCATTAGAAATAAACATTTCTTAATCAATAGCACAGCATAAGCGAAGATTGCGAGGCTGTGCTAAAAAATATTCGTAATTCTTCTAGCGTTCTATGTTGTTTGGTCTTTTGATTTAGTGGTTCTTGTTGAAAGAGAGAGAGAGAGAGGAGAGAGAGAGAGGAGAGAGAGAGAGAGAGAGAGAGAGAGAGAGAGAGAGAGAGAGAGAGAGGGAGAGAGAGAGAGAGAGAGAGAGAGATAGAGAGAGAGAGAGAGAGAGAGAAAGAGAGAAGCAGAGAGAAAAGGGGAGGGAGAGAGAGATGTTTAGACTAAGTCAACATGTAATTTTAATTGGCAATGTCATCATCTTTTGTGCAAAATTACAACGTCTGATGCGGTAGTATAGGATTAGAGTTTATTTTTAATTTCAAGGGCATAATACTGGCAAGGATTTCCTTCTATGTTTTGGGGGCTTCAGCTGTGGAGTCAAATAGCTGGCCTTGAAGTTTATTCTCGAGTTTTAACTAAAATTTTCTTAGTATTTTGTGTTTTATTTTTCCTTTTTTTGGTTTTAATACTTTTTCTTACTCTTGTTCTTCCTTGTGTTTAGGGCAATTGAGGTTGGGCTTGTGCTTTGTAATTGCGACAAAAAAAAACAATTAAAATAAACCAGGAACCGACGAAGTTTTAAGATAAGTATCTTTGCCCCTCTTCATCTCATAACATCTGACAATTCACAGAAATGGCACTCTTTGCCACTAGTCCTGCCATTTTTGTGCCTCTAAGCCTACCTCATTTGTCACTCCAGCAACCTCGTTCTCATTAGCGTACACAGAAGTGTCTAACGGGTATCCCATGCTAGAAATAAGGGATTGAGCAAAAAATTAGTATTTTATAACCAATAGACTTTTTTGTTGTTGTTAACAAAGGGGTTTTTCAAATGCTTAATGGAGATATTTTGTATGAATATAAAACGCTATCTTTGAGCCATCATTATGAATGAACATACAAAAAAAAAACGGACGAAGCCTGACGAAAAACGCCAAAGTCTCCGTTTCTTGGGCTGAAACACAATTGTTAACTAAGCGTAAGCTATTTGATTTCCAAACCGCCTGACAATCTGATTTTGCGTAAACACGGTTAAAGTTTAACAGAATGACTAGTCTCAACAGACAACACTGAAGTAATTCATGCTACTTCAAGGTTGTAAACTATTGTTTGGAGGGTACTTGTGTATTATTCAAAACACACTCAATAAGTGATGTTAGGTTCTTTCGTGAAACAAACTACGATGCAGGTACATTCTAATTAAATATTTTATAAATAGAGGTGGTTAGGTTAGGTTAAGTAAGGTATATTATATAATGCACCCCATCCCTTCCCCCTAATTTGCAAATATATTGCTTAAACTTTTGATAAAGCTAATGTAATAAACAAAATATGCTGAAAATATAATACTTTATTAGGAAAATTGTAAAATTGTAACTTAGAATGGATACTCGTAAGACTTTAAAGTCATGTTGTGTCCATTGACGCACTGTTGTGGGCAACAACCGCTTATCCTGGAAAAAATATAATTGCCTCTTTTTCAGTCTTTGGCAAATCCCAAATCTTCATTTCAAAATCTATGTTCAGACACTATCTTCTATCACTATGCCTAGCAAACTAAATTGAGTTTTGTCTTTGTGGTTATGAAACCGGATTTTCACATCGTAATTTCGCGACAGAACCGAACTTCACTTATTGAGTGTGTTCTGAATAATACACAAGTACCGTTTGGAATATTACCAGGAATATCAAATGTTTCTTTAAGAAAAACGGTCTCTTTAGAAGCATAGTGTCCATTCCAAATTTACAACTGTCCCTATGCTGCTAGTTGTTATGCTGCTATGTTATTTATGCTGTTATGGTTTTTTTGTCTTGTTTTTTTCTTTTTGTGTGTGTTTACTCCAAAGTTTAATGTACTTTGTGGGTTATAAATAAATTACTATTATTATTATTATTATTATTATTATTATGCCAATAAGGCTGAAAAACTATTACTTGGAACGTAGCTGGTGGAATCACATAAATAATTCTGAAACACCAAGTTATTTTGCTCTAATGAAGGAGTATTTTGAGTAGAATCTTATTTCATGTTGAAGATGAATCCCAGAGAGCTACAGGCTTATATAAATATACGAGGGTAGTAGTTTGTCACTTTTGAAAGAAATATACTAAAAATATAAGAAGCATCATTAGATTCTTTATTTCATTCTACATCCAAACATCATGGTCGCTTTTCTGATAATGTGTACCACCCTATTTATGTTCCCAGGTATAGCCCCAGTAATCTATATATATATAAAAATAAGTTGTCTGTGTGTGGATCTGTGGATCAGGTGACGTCATGTTTGTCCGCATATGACGTCTGAATTATTTCACACTAATACAAAAGAAGAAAAAAACTAAAAAAGGTAAAAACTACAAAAAAAACTAAAAAGAAAAAAAACTAAAAAAGCTAAAAAACTAAAAAAAAAACAAAAAAAGGTAAAAATCTAATAACTAAAAAAAAACTGAAAAAAATAAAAAAAAGGCAAAAACTACAAAAAAAATAAAAACTAATAAAAAAACTAAAAAAGCTAAAAAACTAAAAAAACTAAAAAAAAACTAAAAAAAGGTAAAAAACTAAAAAAAAACTAGAAACTAAAAAAGAAAAAAAACTAATAAAAAGGAAAAAACTGAAAAATAAAAGAGAAAAAGAAAACTAAAAAAATATGAATAAATATATATAAAAATAAGTTGTTTGTGGGTTATGTCTGTCTGTCTGTCTGTCGAGTGACGTCGTGTTTGTCCGCATATGACGTCTGAATTATTTCACACTAATACAAAAGAAGAAAAAAAACTAAAAAAGGTAAAAACTACAAAAAAAACTAAAAAGAAAAAAAAATAAAAAAGCTAAAAAACTAAAAAAAACTAAAAAAAGATAAAAAAACTAAAAACTAAAAAAACTGAAAAAACTAAAAAAAGGCAAAAACTAAAAAAAAAATAAAAACTAATAAAAAAACTAAAAAAGCTAAAAAACTAAAAAAACTAAAAAAACTAAAAAAAGGTAAAAAACAAAAAAAAACTAAAAACTAAAAAAGAAAAAACTACGACCAGGACATAAGTAAAAAAAAAAACTAAAAAAACTAAAAAAATGGTAAAAACTACAAAAAAACTAAAAACTAATAAAAAAAACTAAAAAATCTAAAAATCTAAATAAACTAAAAAAGAAAAAAAAGAAAAAAGGAAAAAAATAAAGGAGAAAAACAAAACTAAAAAACGAATGTATATACAGACCGGGACACCGGGATACAAATGACGACCGGGACACAGGGAATATAAATGACGACCGGGACACAGGGACACAACTACAATGGGGACGCCGGGGGGCACAGGGGGATATAAATGACGACCGGGACACCGGGACACAAGGAATATAAACGACGCCCGGGACACTCAAAGAGAAATCACAGACTGGAACACCGGGACACAAATGACGACCGGGACACAGGGAATATAAATGACGACCGGGACACAGGGACATAACTACAAAGGGGACGCCGGGGTGCACAGGGGGATATATAAATGACGATGGCGACTCAGGGAATGGTCGATTAGCAATCACCATCAACAAAGCTCAAGGGCAATCATTAGAATCATGAGGTATAGATCTGAATACGGATTGTTTTCCCATGGACCATTATATGTTGCATGTTCAAGAGTCGGTAAACCTGAAAATCTATTTATATGCACAGACAATGGGACAGCAAAGAATGTTATATATTCGCAAGTTTTACGTAGTTAAAAACATATATATATATATATATATATATATATATATATATATATATATATATATATATATATATATATATATATATATATATATATATATATATATATATATATATATCTATATTCACAGGTGGGACATAGGGACACAACTACAATGGCGCGTAACTAATATGGCGCGTAACGACTTACGCGCGCGGGGGGGCTTGGGGGGGGGGCGCGAAGCGCCCCCACCAACTAGGTGTTGGGGTGGCGCGAAGCGCCACCCCAACAGCTAGTATAATATAAAAACTTAAAACAATGAAGTTCTTACTTTATAACATACATGATGTTTCTACTAACAAGGTTATCATGTTTTCTTCGCTCAAATGAAGGAGTATCTTGAGTAGAATAGTATTTCATGTTGGAGATGAATCTCAGAGAGCTACAGGCTTATATAAATATACAAGTGTAGTAGTTTGCCACTTTTGAAAGAAATATACTAAAAAAATGTAAAAAGTATCATTAGATTCTTTATTTTGTTCTACTTCCAAACATCACGGTCGCTTTTCTGATTAAATAAAATAATAAGTTTTTTTAAATGAAAATAAGGAGCGACATTAAAACATAAAACGATTACTCCGTATATGAAAGAGGCTTTTCCTCCTCAACGCCTCGCTCTTTACGCTAAAGTTTGACTCTTTCTCTTAACTCTACTTTTTAAAACAGAAAAAAACTTTAGCGTAAAGGGCGGGGCGTTGAGGAGGAAAATCCTTTTTCATATAGAGAGTAATATCTGTTTGTTTTAAGTTTTAATGTTGCTCCTTACTTTCATTTTAAAAAAACTTGTTTTATATATATACATATATATATCTATTAGTGTATCGCACTCCGAGATAAAACATAATAAACATAAAGCAGTAAAATTCCTAAAGACCATTGTTCTCTCATATCCATTCCTTAAGCATTTCCAACGCAAAACCAATTTATTTACATATATTTAAATAAACCATAATTTGTCAGTAGCTATCCTAAATTTTACATTCACATAGAAAGATTGTACATCTTGTAAAATGGCAGTAATAAGTAATAAATTTACACTATCAACTATGATTACTAGACCACACTTGGCCGAGTAATAGCGGTGTTTCGGAACTTAGGACGTTTAAAATCGGCGATGATGAGTGATTAAGACGGATGAAAGACAAAATCGCTGACAAGGTTATAGCTATTGCTGAGTATAGAGGCAGGGTGCATAATTCTTTAACGACATAAAGTTTGGCCGACATTAATCGAAAACAACAAGGAAAACAGCCAATACCGTTTCTGAATATATATCAAAAATGACGACACAGCTGAGGAAAGAAAATTCTAAAAGCAAAATTACTCTATGTTGCGAATATTTTTTTCTGGTCGAAATATTGACAAATTTTCTTCGCTCGTTACTTGCGACAAGCCTATGAAATTTTTTGATGACGTAACTCTTTGACATTAAATACCTTGGAATTGTAGCTTATTTAGGGGGACCTATTGAACCTGAAGCTGTATTATATATTACTTTTGACATCGAGGAGCCGATTCAAACTATCGGCTGAATACGTTTTATTTTGCACTCTAAAAGCCTGAGCTCAACTAAATACCCGACTTGAAGAAAATATCGCTGAGTCGGCTCGAATTTTAATCCAATTAAATACCTTGGAATTTCGGCTGATTTTGGGGGATCTATGGAACCTGAAGCTGATATATATATTAGTTATGACATCAAAGAGCCGATTCAAGCTATGGGTCGAACCCGTTTTATTTTACATTCTAAAACCTGAGCTCAACTCAATACCCGACTTGAGGAAAATATCGCCGAGTTGGTTCGAATTTCCACTCGAGTTAGAGATGATCCTCCTGCCGATCCGATGTAAGCTTAAATGACACTGATCCTTTAAATTTAAGTACAATAAAGTTGACCTTATTTGTCAAAACCACAGTTGTCATTGAATCCTTTGTCAATTTGTCAGGGAATTAAGATAACTTTTAACTTTTAAAGAGAATAGTTAACTTTTCCTCCAATCTTTAAAAGATAGCTGGGCCATCAAACAAAGAAGCTGTAAAACGAAACTACTCTTCAATCAAGATTTGTCAAAGAGTTAAGATCCATTTTTACTAAAAAGTGGGAAATATTGAAAAGCTATGCTTAATCTGAAGGAAAAATATATTCCCATGAGGCAAAATATATACTTCTATACGAAAGTTATAAAGTTTCCCAGAAATAAATTTTCTAGACTTCAACTTCTATTCTTGTTGTTCATTAGAAAAGGTAGTTTTTACACTAAACATAAAATCCATTATTTCTCTCAAAATATTTGATTATAAGAACAATTTGGTTCTATGTCTCTCATTGACATAGAACGGAATAATATCAAATAATATTAGAATATTATTTTGATATTATATCATGCATGAAGGAAGCTGAGAGGGTGGCTATTCTCGAAGAACATGATAAATTTAATACGCGGAAGCCTAAATGGTCATGGAATCCGGGTCTAAAATCAGTGAAAAATAAAGCCAAATTTTGGCTACGTATTTGGGTTTCTTGCGAACGACCACGTAGCGGTGTAGTAATTCAGCTTAAACAGAAAACTAAATTAGAGTATAAAAAGTATTTACTGTCTGCAAAATATAAAATTTGCAAATTCCCGTCAAGTAATTTACTTTGGAAAAAAGTGGTAAATTCAGAAAAAATTGATGACTCTTCGTCAACAAGTAGCCCAATTAGTTCTGCTGCTTGGTGCAAATATTACGACCAGATTTTTAACACTTTAAACCATTATGTTCATGCTACTTTTATGAGGCTTCTTATTTCTGCGCTTCCCACATCACTCCGCCAGAGCCAGATCCTCCCAGTTAATTTAGTTTCGGTGGCACAAGCTATAAAGAAGCTTGGCAAGGAAGCTTTTCTATTGTATCTGCCTCCATGGTATAGAAATAGGAACCTCATATCTGTTTACAGTCTCCCGGATATCGGGTCGAAACTTACGGAGCTTGCTGGCAAAATACCCCAGTCTACTTATAAGTATCTGCCCGCCCACAGTGGCCTTACTCGTTTGCTTTAGTTTCTTGTTCTTTCTGTTTTGTGTAGTGTTTGTTTTTTTTTGTTGTTTTTTTTTTATTGGTACTCCGCATTGATTTTTTGTAGCGGGTCAAAAATAAATTATTATTATTATTATTGAATAATCGACACATAAGCACTTAGCTAATAAAACTCTCAAACTATGTACGAGCGGTGGTGTCAGTTAACGGACATTTAGGAGAGGGAAGGGGGCAAAGCACATTTTTCGATATCAAGGGGGGGAATTTATCGCTTTTTTATTTTTTTCAATGAAAATATTACAAAACGGCATTTTTTATTATAACACTCCACAAAACTATCTTGAAAATCCAGAGGGGGGGGGCAAATATAGGGTGCAAAGACCTCCTCTGCCTTCCCTGATATCACTGCGCACGCCATTCTGTTGTATTATTATTTATATCGCTACGTAGCCCCTTGTATGACGACAAATTTCTACACCCTATTTACCTGAAACGAAAAGGCAGACAAACAAGCCCAAGTATGCAGCTCCTCATCCTGTGAATATGAACAAACAACAAGATTATTGTTTATAATGCGCTCTTCTTGAAAGAGACTTTTCCACAACAGGAAATTTTGAGGGCTTCCATTGGCTGGATCATAAAGGACAATGGGCAAAGATTTCTTGATTCAAGTGTCCTTTATAGTAAGTACCTATTTATTGAATTGGACACACAAGTCGATCGGATATTTTAGTGCAGAAGGTAAGTGGGGCTCAGAGTCGATGTGTGCCTCAGAAAGTCCATTCATACTCTACCTTTGACCAAAGAAACTGATACCACCAGTTTCAGGCAGTCCTGAACACTTTCGTGGAAAGGTCAGAGAAGGGAACAATCCCTATAAAAATCCGTTTTGAGACCTAGTGGTGGAACAGGGTTAGTGTTGGAGAGGCCATATATTAAAAATTCTTGTAATATTCTCGATCCACAATTCTATTAAAATCTTTCTACTCTCCCTTTCTGGTAAAAAAGCTGGTGATCAGAGCACTGAGTGTCTTAACAGGACCGCTGGTCCTTTTACGGTTCTTCAATGATGTATATTGAAGGTTCTGGCTCTAAAGGCATGCAATATGCCTGTTGTTGTGTAAAACAGTTGGGGATGAACGGGATGGGGGGATGATGGCAAGGCCAAAGGCACAATTTGGTTTCCTAGTCATATATATTAAACATCCTGGCATATAGGTACAACATGCACGTCATTATAAATAAGTAAGGTGGATAATGGAGGATGTTGGAGGGGCCAGAGGCATTAAAGAACCCATGGCTCAATCTTGATCTTTTTTTCGGGCAGTTTTGAAATCCTTGCATGATTCTGCTGCAAATAAGGTCCAATATGGATTACTTTCAGGTAAACAAGTTGTCAATGAAAAGAGCCGGGTTGTGTTAAAGTGGCCAAAGTTCTGAATAAAAATAAAAGGGGCCTGAATTAGGACTGTGTCTGCTTTTGTAAAGAGTCCCTATTCTAACAATGTCTGACATGTACTGCTACAATTTAAATACCTGTCCCTAGAAATTTTCCAAATGAAGTACCTCATTAACCAAATATAGAAAATTACACTAAATACTTTTTATGAACAGGTTTGATAAATTTCTTTCCTTAAACTATTGCTTGCTTATTTGGAATATAGAGTTCTGTCAGTTTTAGATTTGTTTCGTACTTCAAACGGGAAAACTTTGTAAAGCAGGGAAGGTCGGGGTGTGGTGGGCGATCGGAAATATCTTATTTGTTTATGAATAGAAAACGGAAATTTCATGTCCTCTAGATGCCACTTAGAATAAGGAGTGTTTGACATTTTCTTTCAGATTTTTCTGAAATCTAGATTTATACTTTTGGTCAAAGTGTCCGAAGCCAGCCAGCTTGATTCGGCTACCATGGGGCTTGAACCGGACAAGCTTGAAAATTGCCAAAAATCAACCTGTGGTTTTATAGAAACACTAAATTCTTCCATATAACAGTTGTTGTTTTTTTTTACTTTGAATAAAGCTGTACAGACTTTTTAAAATGAAGATTTAAAAGAATTAAAGATATGCAGCTTGGGTGAGAAATCAAATTCAAGGAGAAAGCTTTGAAGCACTCTATTGGTCTCTCAACAGGATAAAGATTTTGGCAGACTTTGAAGAAAATAAGATAAACCCACGCTTGCAACATTTCCCAACCCTGAGAAGACAAAGTTTTCGCTTTTTTTGGCACGAAAATGATCGTAGCTACGCCTTCTGCAATACCTTGGACTAATCCAACATTACAGTGGGTTGACTTCTTTAGCTGGAACTTGACAAGGACATAATCTCTTACTGACAAAGGATATGTGCTGAATGGCACGTGATCATGGTTGTCTTCTTCATCAAGATGTAATGATCCATCAGATGAATCATACAGCTTGTGATCCACCACAGGTGTTTCCACACACATTTTGGCAAAATTTGAAGTGAGCACCTACGCGTTTTTCACAATAAGTCTCTTTACTTACTGAATATAGAAACTAATTCAAGAATTTTGTAAGTAAGAGGGCATTTAGTTACTAAATTTAACATTCAATTAAGATTCAAGATTCATCTAACGTTTGAGATTCATGATCGTAAGCAAAGAAATAAAGCCCAAATTTACTCTTATCCATGCAGGATAGAACCAGAAGCCCTCCGATTCAACTCGAAACGTACTGCCAAGAACACTTGAATCAAGAAAATTTTGCGTTGTCCTTTATGATCCAGCCACTGGTAGGCTTCAAAGTTTCATATTTTGTAGAATGTTTTCAGCCAGTCAGTAATGTCGTACTAATATTTCAGTAGCTCACTTTTTTTTAATAGAGTAAATGGGCTGATTGAAATATATAAAGTAAAAGCACTGAAAGAAGATCACATCTCAGTCGATAAAACTAAAATAAAGTAATTTAGTTGTAGTATCACCCGGCTTTTGCATCCATTAAATGACTAGCCAGTTGGTAAAATCCATTCCCCCCCCCCCCAAACATTTTTGCTAGTGATACCACTGATCTTACCAGACCAAGTCTACGGGAAATAATTGCTCGTACCTCTTAGTCCCAATCTGTTATTTTGTGCACGTCCACCACAGGGCAACCAATCTACAGCTGCCGCTAATTTGATTTTTTCAAATTATTTTCTTTAACCTTTGTCTTACTCTGCTATGATAACTCAACCCCCCCAAAAACACAAAAATATTAAAATAAATAGAAATACAAAAATAAATGCTATGGGAAATTTTACACTATATATTCTACCTGATATTATAGAATAGGCTACTTAAATATTTTTACTTACGAAATCTTGGAGATGAATCTCCAAGCTCATGGTCGTACCAGGTAAGGAGGATTTCACAAGATGGTGGAGTGAGATAATGCGGAATAATGGATTTGGAGTAGATAAAGAGGTTGCAAAGATGGTAGGTAAAATTTTATGAGATCAAGAGATACAGGTTTGGCAGTATCAAAGAAGCCTTTCTGATTCCCTGCGTCTCTTCCTGTCGGTGAAGGAGACATGGGGTGAAAAGGTCTTGTTCAAGGTGAATTTGAAAAAGAAGAATTGAAGTATATAACTAAATTAAGGGGTAATCACCTACCACTAGGGGTAAAAACAAAGTATTTAGGGAGGACGAGAGGGAAAGATTGTCCTTACTTTTGCCCGATGTGTGGAAGCATGAGCAAGAGTGTGGGTCATGTGATGTACAAGTCTGTAGAATTGAGTGAGTTAAGAAATTAAGTGCACAGAAAGTGTAGGTTTGATGACTGATGGCCGGTGAATGTAATGGAGATACATGTTCTGCAAGTGTTAAAATTTTTAAGACGATTTCTTAGGTTGGCAATGGAGCACAGAAGTAGGGTTTTGATACTTGTGTTTTTCTTTGTTTATGCTATGCTTATTTAATTTATTATTTAAAAGGATTCCTGAAGCATTTCTGATGCGTCTGCTTAACAGCCTGTGTGGACATAGTGTGCTGTGAATTAGTTTTATAAAGTTTTTATATCCCAAATTTCTCGCCTTAATATCCTTAGTTGTAACTTCAGCAGTATTAGCAGCAGCATTAGAATTGGTTTTAATAGCTTAAGCTCTGGTGGTAGTAGTATTAATAATAGTGAAAGTAGCCCTGTTATTTTCAACAGCAACAAGCACAACGAGGCCTGTTATTCTCAACATCACACACACTGTTCCCAAGATATTTCCGTTACATCATTTTGACAACCTGCATACAGATGACGTGTTGTGACTCAAATCAACTTTCCCCATCCATATTCCTTGAAAATACCACCTTAATAGCCTTAGGCATAATTGTACTAGTAGTCACAGTAGTGCTATTGATATTTCTAGTAATAGTATTGATAGCAGTAATGTTAACATATTGCTTTTTGGTCAGTAGAACATGCCTCTCATCAAGTCCTGGAAGTTTCAAATTAATATAATTAGGCATTAATGTTACTTTGCAGATATGTCCTTTAGATAACCTTTATCCTTCTTGAAATTTTCATTTCAATGCTTTTAACCTTACAAGTAAGATTAGTAGTAGTGTGCTTATATTGTCTTTTGATGAGACGATCTTCACCTTTAAGCATTATCGTAAAATTTCAACTTAATAACCTAAATAGATTCTTGAGATACACTATTTTTGAAAGTGTGAATACACATAGAGTCTTTTGATTTAGTTCAAATTTTCACTCAATATTGTAAATAGAGTAGTATTATAGTAGTAGTGGTGGTAATTGTAGTAGTATTGATAGCAGGCAAATATTGCCTTTTGGATCATCGCACTTATCATTTCCTGTATTTTCCAAATTAATATACCCAGTTATTTCTGTGTTATAACCTTTTGCCAATCCGTATAGCCTACCCTTTACTTGGAAATTACAGTTCAAATATGCATACCTTTCTCAACAACATTATGTTAAACAATGAATGAAATGCCTAATTTACAGCCCTTGACCTGAAGATTCGGGGGAGATGGACATCCTTAAAGACATTATCACTTGACCTTTCAATAAGGCTGACCAAAAAATATCTCTTAAGATTTCGTGGATATTGTTTGGGGAATGACAGGCTTGGGGGGCTAATTGCCCTCCATTCATTTTCACTCTTAAAAAGGGCACTAAACTTCCCACTTGCAATCAAATGAGCTCTATCAGATTCAAAGTTTATACGACCACCCGTTCCATAAAAACCTTAAATGCCCCGGGGCATAGCTTACAACCCATATCCATGGGATCTGGAAAATTGTGTCCACCCTAAAACATTATTAAATTATCATTGGAGTAATAGTAACAATATAGCTATCTCACAATTTCAATTGGATGTGTTTCGGGAAAAGAGGATGTCTGGGAAGGGGTGGGGGCCTAGTTGCTCTCCATCATGTTTGAATCTTAAAACAAAACCAGAACTATGCATTTTGAATCAAGTGATCCCTTCTAAAGTTCATACAACCACCCCTTCCATAAAAACCTTTTATGCCCCTGGAGCACAACTTACAATTCTTACCTCCGGAATCTGGGGGATTCTGTCAACCCCAAATGCATCATTATATTATCTTTGGAGTGTTTTTGAACAAATGAATATCTCAAAATTCCTATCGGATGTATTTGTGAAAATACGACGTGGGGGGACTGCCTTAGATTACTTTGACTCATGAAAATAGCACTATCATATCTGATTTGCAATCAAACGAGCCCAATCTGGAGTTTTTAAGACCAAGCTTTCTATATAAACCTTATCTGTCCTCGGGCATTGCTTACAGCCCTTATGCTGAGAGTTGTAGGGGGAAGTCATCCTCAAAGACATAATTTCCAGACCTTTCAACTACGTTGAACCAAACGGATATCTAAAAATTTTGATTAGATATTTTTGAGAATTGAATGGCGTTGCTGTCCTCTTTTCAGTTTTGACTATTAAAATGGGCATTAACCCTGTCGATTTCCGATCGAATGAAAAGTTTCTACGACAACAAAGGGCCATCTCAAAACTTCTATCAGAAACACTTCGGGAAAATACGAGGTGTAGTGGGGGGGCTGTATCCACCCTCCGGACACCCTGAATCTTAAATAAGGCTCTAGAACTTCTGATTACCAGTTAAATGAGCCCCCTCCGAAGTTTATACGATCGCCCTTCCTATATAAACCCTATATACCCCCAGAGCATAGCTTACAACCTTTGTCCTAAGGGCTGTGGGGGGTTGTCATCTTCAAAGGTAAAATTTCCTCACTTTTTAACTACGTTGAGCAAAATGGCTATCTCCAAATTTTACTGGATTTGCTCTTGGTAGTGATGGGCGTGGGAGGGGGGTTAGTTTCCCATCATAACTTTCGATGTTTAAAAAGGGCACTGGCCTTTCAAATCAGTTTCAGTACTTGGCACATAAAATAACATTATTTACAGCATGCAGTAATGGGGAGCTTTCAGATGAATTCTCCTAGAAATCTAATTTCTGAACCCTAACACTGAATTTTACATCTATTCCAGGGACAGGTGTAAAGGTTTTAGACTATTCATCACCAATAACATTGAATTCAAGCAAATAATAGTAATTGACTGAATAATGGTTTTAGCTTCCGACAATTTTGAGGACATATTCCAATCATGTAGTTATTAATGATACCCAATTGTATGTGAAGTTTACTTGTCTTACAATTAATCAATTAAAGTGAACCTATTTAGCTGGTTCACTTAATTCACGCGATACACCCTGTTTTTATCAATAATAAAAGCTATTCCTGTTATTACTGCGGTCTTCACACCGGCAAAAAATAAATTACTGAGCCGGATTTGCGGACATTCTTGAAGTTCAAATTCTATTGGAATTTTCATCTATCCATCTATAGTAGTGTCGGTTATATTTATTTTGGATTAGATTATATATTCTAATGTTAGATTGTTCTGAATCTTATTTATTTCTTCATAGGGATTTACGTTCGTTTTATATTGAATTATTATACAGCTTTATTTGTGCTCGTTTCAGGTGTGAATAATTCTGCTCTACTTTTCGTTGAAATTTTGTTGTTGGAACCGCTTTTTGAATTATTGATTGAAAACAGTTAAGTAAAGTTAAGCGGAAAGGAAAATTTGTTAGAATTTGCCTTTCCTTCGTATTTTGATATAACAGCTACACTAAATAGATATTTTTGATAAATAGTATATCTTCTTTTCAAATTATCCTGTGGCATAATTAACTTCAATCAACACAAACTAGATACTTATTTATTTTGCAACTATATTTTTTGCTACTAGATAAATACGGATTTGTTTTGTAGACTTTAGCTTCAAAAAGAAGACACCGAAAATTAGTAGGAAAAAAAAATACAGATATCAACATCAATTTCAGCCAGTTAAAAAACCGCAATGTAACCAAATTACAGCTTTTAAAGACAGTGATTTACATTCTAGGGGAAATAAAGAAAGACCCTCACTCAAATTTCCTATATTATAGCATACAATTATATTTTGGGCTTTTTCGTTCGTTCTTCTCGCTAAAGCCTTATTGTTTTAAAAAGTAGAGTTGTGAGAAAGAGTCAAACTTTAGCGTAAAGAGTAGGGCGCTGAGGAGGGGACAACCCCTTTCATATATGGAATAATTTCTGTTCGTTTTAAGTTTTAATGTCGTTCCTTACTTGCAGTTAAAAAAGCTCGTTTTTTTTTTATTTAATAACCAATTAAATTAATTGGCTGGTAGTGCCAGCTTTGTCTTTCACTGAGACTTCTTGCCTTTACTAAGCAAGCATCCCAAGTGGTATTTGAAAATGTAGCTAACGAAGGCCTGGATTTACTTTTGAGCAAGTGACCTCCCAATCACCCCCCCCATGTATTTTGCTCATCAAGTATTCATGAAATGTCTCTATATTATCATATTTTTTGTTCTCCATATGCACAAATTCTTCAAGAAAATTAAACTCAAATGCCATTCCACATCTGTACCATTTGCTCACCCTCCATTCCTGTCAAGTTTCTTGCTACTAATCTTCGATGTAATTGATTGAAACCTAGGCTTAGTTGCTGGTGAGATGATCCAAACTGAACTATTTTGCGCCTAGGACTGAGACTGTGAGACCAGTGTGAACGGGAAGTTTCTGCCAAGTCGTAGTCGTTGTCGCAACTACGACTGCAACTAAGCCCCGTTTGAATGGCCACTAAGAATGGACAAGTATCCACTAAAATTAATACTTGTACAGGAAGGTCGTCGATGCGGTCAAACTTAGCGAGGTGAACAGTGAACGTTTTGGTAAGATCAAATTAGCGTTTGATATTTCACGAAAAAGCAGAAGAGATTTGGACATCGATGAATTTACAGTACAAAATTTAAAAAATAAACTTAGCAACTAGACGTTTGGTCAAGGCCGTATCCAGGGGGTAGGGGGTTTGACCTCTCCCCCCCAAAAAAAAAAATGTTTGCCCGACTCATAAAGCCGTGTAAAAATTTATATAAACAGATATTTAAGCCTTTTTGAAAGTTTTTTCGCGAACCCCCCTCCTCCCACCCGGAAAAAGATAGATACGGCACTAAAAGCATATTTTGTTTTTGTTTTCAAACATTTTTCACAAGAGCAGGAGACATATTCGTTCCGGTCCCAAACACGCTTTTGACTCATTCAAATAATAGGGAAACGCTTATAGATTTTGTTCGTGGCATTTTACTGGACTATTTAATTCATAGTGTTGTTATTACTGTTAAATTAAAGTATCTTTGAAATAGCCAGATCTTAGAAAATTCATTTCCAGAATACCTTGACAACATTTTAACTAGACTACGTTTGAGCTTTCGTGAAGCTCAAAGAACTTTGGGGGACATGTGCAGAACTGGGAGGAGTGTATATTCAAAATTCAAATTATGCGTATAATGCTGACAAATTTAAAAGAAAGATTTGGACTATTTTCCAACAGATAAATTTGATTAGCTAAATTGGGCGTATTTGTCTCTTAGTCGATACACGATGTGCAAAAAAAAGTCCACTGCAATACAAACAATCCTTTCAGGGGGCTACTAATCCAGCATGGATCGTTTATTTGTATTTGCTAAGGATGGAAACAGTTTTAATAGCTGCTGACCCTAACTGAAAATTTTAAAAATGTCATAGTTCTTACTTCTTTCAAATAACTTTAAATCATCTATCAAATCTGTGATTACTGTAATTCTTGTTCAGAGCCATTAAAACACTGGACGAAGTCCAAAAGGATTTATTTGGCGTTAAATTTGAGCTCTCAGATAAGATTTATTTAAAGGATAATTTATAAAGCCACTTATCGTCAAAGATTGCAACGAGATTTCTTAGCTGTAATGCAATTGTGAAGCTGAGTTATTTATAAGGACATGCAGTAAATTTACCTGTGCGGTAATACACAATTTCTTCTTTACTAAACAACCGTGAGAAAACTAATTAACTTGAGCTACCGGTCTTTTCATTTTTACAAAGTTCATTAATATACTCTCTCAGTTGTGTTTCTTTACGCTGTCTTCGATTTGTCCTTTGTTGGGCATACCTTAAAACACCTGCTCCAAGTCAGCAATTTTGGTGTCTATGTAGATCATGATCACAAAATTGACACCTTTTCACGTACTTTCTATGAAACCCTTGCCAGAAAAAAAGTCTATTGTCAAAGTTTCATTTATTTTATCATCTGTTCAGATGATGACTACGAATCAAACACTTTTTAGTGTGTTTGATATAAACAAACACTTACCAGAAAGGCTATTGTAAATATATAAAAATAATAATAATATTTGACACACCAATAAAAGATATTTCTTTGAGTGTCATTACTAAAAAAATTTATTTCAATCTTCAATGGTTTCAGCCATCACCGTTTACTGAAAGTAAGACTTGGACAAATCATGAAAACGTAATTGATAACTACTGCAAAAGGTAGGCCTACAATTTTTTTTTTTCCGGAACCAGAGAAAAATCAAGATTTTTCACACACATAAAATAATTTACTTTACCAAAAACACGCTATGTACGGGGAGTTGCATAAATTTGACTGGGGATGAGATATGTACACAAAAACATTCCCACGGGACGGAAGGTAGAAATATGCAAAAATTTTCTCGCCTCAAATGAGTGTTTTTTTTCCCCTAATGTTATAAGATTTCTTAGGTTTTTTGTTAGCTATCCATTGCCAAAGAGGAAAAGTCCCAATCTACCCCCTCCCCTTCTATAGGGCTTTCCATTTAAATACTTGCTTTGTAGAATAATTTCAAGCCAATCGGAGAAAAAAGCCTACCTACATCGTGGTTTAAAACTTTGTGTTGAAGGGTCTAATAACCCACGTTGCACCCTTAAGAGCCAAGTGCCTAGAAGTCAATTAGAGATCGAAAGTCCTTGAGTGACCCCATAACAAACAAGGTGTCACATACTTTTTAGGCTAAAATGGTGACACTGGAGCCTGGGGGACGGGTGCTGGAGGACAAACGGGCTTAGTTTGATCCTCCATTGATAGATTTCAGGAATCTTTAAGTAATTCCAGCTCTGATCTAGGCATTACATGTCTGCCGTTTTGTAAGAGAGAAGAAAAAGTGTTGAGGGTATGGCAGGCATTTTAGGAGCCAATTGTTAACTTTATTTTCCCAATGATTCAGAGGCTGGTTAGGTTATTGAAGGAGAGCATTAAACAATGTGCCACCTACCTGGGGCTCTTATATAAAAATATTCGCCGTGAAGGGAGGTGGTACACCTTGCAATCTTGAAGTTTGCTTTATTATTTATTTGGTTAAACGCTATAGCTCCAAACTGGGACTTGTTTTTGCATTGAGTCAGGACCTCAGAAGTTTTGCAATGAGAAAAAAATCAAGCTCTTATTGTCCCGGATTACCAAAATGACGCAGCTTGGACTTAGCTCATCAAGTAGCTCATCAAGTCAGGACTGGGTTTCTTTTTTTTTTTTCACTGAATCAGAACTTACCTTGTTCTTACACTGAGATTGAAAATCCTTGAAATCTGTTAGTTCAAACAAGGTACAACAAGCCGATATTTCGGCTAGCAGATTTGGAGGGATGGGTGGGGAATAAAAGGAATAATTTACCTAATTTGCACCGGAATAATTGGCAAATCAATTCTTTGTACGATTCCAGGTTAAATAACTTGGCGACGAGTTCACTTTTTTTCCTTAAGTTTAAGTTTCAGATGTTGGGGTTAAATAGCAAACTCAAATGCCATGATGGTACCCGGAGGCAAAAAAGGCGCAGGAACTGGCCGGTTATGTTCTGATCTCTTTCGCTATTCAATACGGAATTAAAACTGTTAATTTCAATCAAAGGAATCCCTTTACAATTTCCTAAGACTATCTATTGTAGACAAAGTAACCCGAGGGAATGATTTGATGAATATCTTACCCTTTACCCTTTTTTTGCATGCAACATTCTATTTCGGTTTCCCTTTCGCCTATAAGATGCAAGGATAAACTGGAAGGAGGCCAACTGTACCGCCTTGACAACGTTGTTGACCGTCAAGTATAACTCTCCAAATAAACCCTGAATAATTCTCGTTCGAATGAGGGTGGGTTTTGAGCCTACAGTGCTACCTTGACCCCCTAGTTATACAGATTATAAATAAAAAAAACAATTTTGATTCGTACGTGCAGCTCTTTACGAAGTGGTCACTGGTGGTTTCGTTTGAGCAAACAAAATAATGAATTTCTTCCTAATTATATTTTTTTTAAAGAAAATTGACTTCTATAGAAGACATTTAACTAAGTTCTATTTTTTAAAATTAAAACTTTTGGTTTTGCTATCAATTTTAAGGATAAATGGTATTCGGGATTAGTCTATTTCAGCACCACATGGATAAACGAAATTACACAATTCCAGGCTGCACAATGAAACACCATAATTCCTAGCTGTCAAATATGCATCATCAGCAACGTTTTGATCTAGTCCCTTTTCAAGAAGATATTTATCTAAAATAGAATCACACTCACCATAATGTAGACAGTGATTTACAGCGGTGCTCTCTCTGAAATTTTCTAATCATAGGAGTTCAAAGGCAAAAATAGGAAAAAGAAAAAAAAAAAAATCAGTTTTAAAAGCCAGAGTGAGCAGGGACAACGGTGTCCTTTAAGTGGTTACTTATAGTGTGTGGTTGCTTCTACATTACTCTCATAAACTGTTGAGAGTTGGTAATTTGCAGGAAGAACAGACATTTTTATTTGTAGCACGACAAAATTCAGAAACGTCTGGAAAATCAAAAGACAAAAAAAAAAACTGAGGATGTGAGTCGGACTAGGACAGACAAAAAAAGCCATTCGTTAAGAAAAGTGAATAAGAAGTTTTTGGGATCCAGACACATTGTTTGGAAGAGAAGAAAGAAGAGGCCTTACAATTTTTTCTCCGATTCGAACAAAATCGACGCACTTTCTTTACACAAGAACCAGTGCAAAATTATTTGCACTCGATGGTTTTTAGAAGGCTTAGGGAGGTCTGAAAACTGCACAGCGTTTACAGAAGCAGTAGTAATAGTAGTAGCCTTGAAAGGTCCTAAATTCTCCTCAAGATACCCTGAAATCTTCAGCTTAATACTCTAAGTCTGCATGCTTATAAACTGCATGCTTATAGCGTGTTTTATTTAGTTCAGCACCGCCCTCGCCATTTCCTGAAAGTTTTGCCTTAATACCCCTAGCATTAGAAACTGTAGTGCTTGTAGTAGCAGTAGTATTAGCAGTACTAGGAGCATTGGAAGTAGTAGTAGTGAAGTAGTAGAAATAGTATTCGCATAGTATCTTTTTGGTTTGTTCAAAATCTTCTCAACATGCACTGTCGGTACTTTAATTCGCTTCATATATGTATCGCTGATGCGCTCTTTTGAGAACCTGCACGCACATACTATGTTTTGACTTAGTCGACCTGTTTTGTAGCCTGTTTGCACATAGTTTGTTTTGATTTAGTTCAATTTTCCGCTCAATCTTTCCCCGTGTTTTTACCTTAACTCACTTAGCTTTAGTAGTAGTTGTAGAAGTAGGAGTAGTAGTAGTAGTATTTGTAACAGCAGTAGCATCCACATATTGCCTTTATGTCAAGTCAACATTCCCCCTATCAAGCCCTGAAAGTTCCAACTTAATACCATAAGCCGTTCCCAAAATATTACTGATGCACACTGTTAATAATCTATAAGCAGATAGAATATTTTGATTTAATTCAGTATCCCCCTCAACGTTCCCTGAAAATTTCACTCAAATACTCTTAGCCTTAGTAGCAGTCACAGTAGAAGTAGAAATTGTAGCAGTAGTAGTATTATGAGTAGCAGTAGTAGCAGTGTGTACACATTTCCTTTCGGTTAATTGACCAACCCCTTCATCATTCCCTGAAAGTTCCACCTTAAAACCCTAAGCCATTCCTGAGATACACTCTTTTGACAACTTGCATGCACATGATGTGTTTTGATTTAGTTCAACACTCCTCTCAGGACTCTCTGAAATAATCACCTGAATTCCTTGGCAAAATTTGATGGGGGTGTCATCCACAAAGGGATAGTAATTGGACCTTTCAACTATGCTGAACGGAATGGCTATCTCAAAAGTTTGATTACTCTTTTGAAAAAAAGACATGGGAGGGGGTGGGCTACACTCCAGTCCATTTTGATTTTTAAAAAGGGTGCCAGAAATTTCAATTCCCAATCGAATGAAATCCCTCCGAAGTTTCTACGACAACTAAGTCCAAAAGTGCCTCGGTAAAAAAGAATTAAAATAAAATATAAACAAGTAATATATAGAGACCACTCCGCTGTTTACTTAAGTATAACTTTTTACGCTGTTTATGATGACATCAATATTATTTTTTTAACTTAACATCTAAAATACGTGCTTCCAAAATAAATTGTCGCGCAGAATCTTATAAAATTGAGTAAAAAAAAACTTTCAATCAACCCCAGCAGGCATGTAGACAAGATGGGTTTTTCACCCCCTTCCTCCAAAAATACCGGTATTTTCGAGACGGTTTTTTGTTTTCTTAATCTTTTACGTTGTTCAATATTGTAAAACTACTCGTGGAATATATATATATATATATATATATATATATATATATATATATATATATATATATACATATATATATATGTATATATATATATATATATATATATATATATATATATATATATATATATATATATATATATATATATATAAATATATATATATATATATACATATATATACATATATATATATATATATATGTATATATATATATATATATATATATATATATATATATATATATATATATATATATATATATATATATATATATATATATATATATATATATATATGTTGGAGGTATCTCATCTTAAGACCCTCGTGAGTGAAAAAATAATGAAAAAGTAGAGATATTAGAAGAATGGAATTTATAACTGCTAAGAATAGTTAACGCGACCGCACGCAGATCGTTACTTTCTCACCTAACCCGACGGCAAACGGCGTGGTCGATTCGTTCCATAGCATCCCACTAAGGGTAATCGGATACATAAATTGTAGCAGTAGAATATTGGGTGCTCTTCCATTACAACAAAAGGGTCGCCCTATCAAAACCTTCTTTTTCGTAAGATTTATATACGTGTTTTAACTTTGCGGTATTCCACCGACATCATCCCATTCTTTAATAATAACTGCCGCCCTCAGTCCTTATTATGTGATGACTTAATGCTTCCTCCTTTGATTCAATTCTTCCGCTAGGATTCAATCTTTAGTCTTTGCTTGACAAACAGCACTTGGGCCTTTTTTTTCATTATCATAGGGTACGACGATCTACTACACCAAGAACTAACCCTGCAATTGAGAGTTGATCAAACATAGAACTAATGTAAAAAAAAAATTAAGTATTTCTGATGAAAAAGAAGAGCAAACTTGGAACTTTGAACCGAACAAAAATTATGGTAACGAACTGTAGTAAGGAGCGACCCGGCTCAAAAATAACCGAAACTCTAAATCAAAAGAATCGTACTTTTATGCTAATTTTAAGTATATAAGTTTCGTAAGGTTTAGTCTTACCCATCAAAACTTACGAGCCTGAGAAGATTTGTTTTATTTTAGAAAGTAGGGGGAACAACCCCTAAAAGTCATAGAATCTTAACAAAAATCACACCATCAGATTCAGCGTATCAGAGAGCCATACTGTAGAAGTTACAAGCTCCCATCTAAAAAATTGTGGAATTTGTATTTTTTGCTAGAAGACAGATCACGGATGCGTGTTTATTTTTTTATTTTATTTTTTGCCCAGGGGTGATCGTATCGACCCAGTAGTCCTAGAATGTTGTAAGAGGGCTCATTCTAACTGAAATTAAAAGTTCTATTGCTCTTTTTAAGTGACCAAAAAAATTGGAGGGCACCTAGGCCACCTCCCACGCTCATTTGTTTCCCAAATTCACCGGGTCAGAATTTTGAGATTGCCATTTTGTTCAGCATAGTCGAAAAACCTAATAGCTACGTCTTTGGGACGACTTAATCCCCAAAATTCCTGGTGGAGGGGACGCAAGTTACATGATTTAACCATTATTTACATATAGTAATGGTTATTGGTAAGTGTACAGACGTTTTCAGGGGGACTTTTTTGCATTGGGAGAGTCGGGTGTGGTTTGGAGGGAGGGGTTACGTGGGAGGATCTTTTCACGGAGGAACTTATCATGAGGGAAGAGAATTTCCGTGAAGGCAACGCAGAATTTTCTAGCATCATTAAAAAAAAATGAGAAAATTAATAAAAAAAAGTTTTTTTCAACTGGAAGTAAGGAGCAGCATTAAAATTTAAATCGAACAGAAACTATTGTGTATATAAGGGGTTCGTCTCCTTCTCAATACCTCGCTCCTGACGCTAAAGTATTTCTAGTAATTTCAACTATTTATTCTAATGTTTTCCAATTAAAGAATTGGAACAAAATTCGGACTTTAGTTTAGAGAGCGAGATATTGACGGTGGGGACGAATACCCTCATATACGTAATAAAGATATACAAATATAGAAGTTTATTGCGTAAGTTAATTTGTAAGCTAAGTATATTTATTACTAATTAAAAAAATCTTAAAATAAAATCAAAAGTTCTCGTTGCCTTTTTAATTAACCAGAAATTGGACGGCAACTAGGCTTCCTCCCCCATCTCTTTTTTTATTATATTCGTCCGATCAAAACTATGAGAGAGCAATTTAGCCAAAAAAAATTAATAATCAAATTTTGTTTTAATTATTCATGGGTGGTGAGCCGAAATCAAAACATGAATTAATTCAAAAACGTTCAGAAATTAAATAGAAAAAAAAGTTTTAAAGGTGAAAGTAAGGAGCGACATTAAAATTTAAAACGAATTGAAATTATTCTGTACATGTAAGGGGCTGTTCCCTCCTCAACGCCCCGCTCTTTACGCCAAGGATTGACTCTGTCTCACAACTCTGCTTTTTAAAACAACAAAAAAGCTTTTACGTAAACAGCGGAGCGTTGAGGATGGAACAGCCCCTTTCACATACGGAATCAAACAGTTAGTGGTAACGAACTGTAGTAAGGAGCGAGCCGGCTCAGTATTAACCGAAATTCTAAAAAATGAAATTTGTTACCAATAGATAAATCAAAAGAATTGAATTTTGCTGATTTTAAATATGTAAGTTTTGTCAAATTTAGTTTTACACATCAAAAGTTAAAAGCCTAAGAAAATTTGTCTTATTTTCAAAAAAGGTGAAATCACCCCCTAAAAGTCATAGAATCTTTAAAAAATCACACTATCAGATTCTGCGTATCAGAGAACACTACTGTAGGAGTTTCAAGCTTATATCTGTAAAAATAGGGAATTTTGTGTTTTTTTGCCAGAAGAAAGATCACGGATACGTGTTTATTTGTTTATCTGTTTTTGTTATTTTTTTCTCCAGGGGTGATCGTATCGTCCCAGTGGTCATAGAATGTCATGAGAAGGCTCATTCTAACGAAAAATAGAAATTCTGGTGCCCTTTTTAAGTGACCAAAAAATTAGAGGGCAACTAGGCCCCCTCCCACGCTCTTTTTTTCCTAAATTCATCAGATAAAAATTTCAAGATAAGCATTTTGTTCAGCATAGTCAAAAGATTTAATAAATATGTCTTTGAGGACAACTTAATCCCGCACAGTCCTCAGGGGAAGGGCTGCAAGTTATGAACTTTGCCCATTGTTTACATATAGTATTGGTTATTGGGAAGTATGAAGACGCTTTCAAGGGGGATTTCTTCTGGTGGTGGGGAGATGGATACGTGAGAGGATTTATCCATGGAAGAATTTATTATGGGAGCAGAGAATTTCCATGAAGGGGTGCTGGGTTCTCCAGTATTATTTAAAAATAAAATGAGAAATTAAATAAAAGAACAAGTTTTTTCAACTGAAAGTAAGGAGTAGCATGAAAATTTAAAACGAAGAGTAATTATTATGTATATCAGGGGGTTCGTCCCCTCCTCAATACCTCGCTCTTTACACTAAAGATTATTTTTTTGTAATTTCAGAAGAGCTATCTATTCTAATTAAATGACCTTTGTTATCCAGGGGACATTCTTAAAGAATTGGAACAAAATTCGAACTTTAGTGTAAAGAGCGAGATATTGACGAGGGGGTTAACCCCCTCATATACGTAACAAAAAATACAAATATAGAAGTTAATTGCGTAAGTTAATTCGTAAGTTATGTATATTTATTACTAATAAAAAGCGTTCTTCAAATAAAATTAGAAGTTCTAGTGGGTTTTTTAAGTAACCAAAAAATTGGAGGGCAACCGGGCCCCATCCCCCTTTTTTCTCAAAATCGTCCAATCAAACCTTTGAGATAGCCACTTGGTCAAAAAAAGTAAAATTTATGTGCAAATTTCGTTTTATTTATTCATATACGTTGAGCCAAAATCAAAACCTGCATTAATTCAAAAACGTTCAGAAATTAAATAAAATATAAGTTTTTTACTGAAAGTAAGGAATGACATTAAAACTTAAAACGACAGAAATTATTCTGTATTTGAAAGGGGCTGTTCCCTCCTCAGCACCCACTCTTGATGCTAAAGTTTGACTCTTTCTCACAAGTCTACTTTTTAAAAAATAAAAAAAATTTGCGGGAAGAGCGAGGTGTTGAGGAGGGGACAGCCTCTTTTATATACGGAACAGTTTCAGTTTGTTTCAACTTCTAATGTCGCTTCTTACTTTCAGTTGAAAAAACTTTTTTTATTTAATATTCTTGAAATCAATAGGCAACGATAAGATAAAGCCATGAGGCTTCAATGTATTATGTTTTATTTTTTTTTAAGTTCCAGAGGCAGTTTATATGGAAGTGGTGGTCACATAGACTTTGGAGGGATTCATTCGATTATAAATTGAAAATTCGAGTGCCCTTTTTAAGAGTCAAAACTGATCGATGGGCAGCCATTCCCCCCCCCCCCCATTCATTTCCTCAATTGCATCGACCAAAATTTTGTTATATCCATCTTGTTCAAAATGGTCCTAAGGTCGAATAGCTATACCAGCAGGCTTGACAATACCCCCCATATTCCATGAGGCAAGGGCTGTAAATTATGCAAGTTGTCCATTGTCAACATAAAAGGTAGTCTATTGGGATTAATTTAAACACTTTTTCTGCAAAAAAAGTTTTTCAAAGAAACGTAAAGAGCTCCATTAGGTCAAAAATGAGCAGAAATAAAGTTAAATAATCTTCCAGGCGCAAAACTACCACAATTCACTGTCAATAAATAAATGAAACTCAAAACGAACAGTGCGCTTGACTGGAAAAAAAAATGAACGTGGATTGTCAGTTTCATATACATATAGTGATATTCATTCCTTAAAATCTTAATAGTTTTTTCATAAAAGTAAAAAATTAAAACATTGAAACGTGATTTGTTTTTAGTAAATCGGAAATAATGTTCTTGTCTTGAGAAGGCATGGAGGTTATCAGCCCTTCTAATTTTAATTTTTGCTCGGTTTGAGTTGACTCGGCTGTGTATTGTAATTTATGTTCGTTTTGAGTTGCATTTATTTATTGATATTGATTTGTGGTAGTTTTACGCTTGGAAGATTGTTTGACTTTATTTCTGCTCATTTTTGGATTATTGGAGCTCCTTACTTTATTTTGATTTTTTTTTTTGGAACAAATTCTTAAATCAACATCTGTTCGTATTTTATTGATATAGCCTTTTTCGTTAAAAAAAATATTTTATGTCTTTTCGGTTTTTTTTCTATAAGAATCTATAGTTTTGCTTGCTATTAGTATATTAGGAGAAACTTTTTCAACCATTTTTAATCCTGACACAAATGGTATTTTTTAATTTAGTTACAGCTCCTCAAGTTTATCTGAAAACCCCTAAACTCCTTTTATTTATTTAAATTGTAAAAGCAGAAGAAGTAATAGTAGTAGTCCCGAAAGCTTCAACTTAGCACCCCCAGTCGTTCTCGATACATTGCTGAAGTGTCTTGTTGGCAATCATAAGCAAAATACCTATTGATTTAGTTTAAAACAGCATTAGTTTTAAAGTACAATGGGCCATTTGCATAATTGTAGGTGGTTGACATGACCAATATCCTTAAAGACATAGTTGCCGGATCTTTCTACTATGCTGAACAAAATGGCTGTCTGGAAATTTTGACCGGGTTTGTTCGAAAAATGGATGGGCTTAAGAGAAGGATGACTTACCCTCCATTCTCTTTTTACCCTTATTTAATTAAAAAAAATCAAAAAATAAGTTTTTGAAAGAAAAGTAGACCTCGATTAAACCGAAATTGAGCAAAAATAGAATCAAATAATCTACCAAGCGTAAAACTACCACCAATCATTATCGATAAATAAATGAAACACAAAACAAACAAAATTACAAGAAATAACCGAGTCAAACCCAAAACGAGCAGAAATTAACATGAGTAGGGTTCGAAACCCTGCCTTGAAACTGCTACTATATCCTCTTGTGAATACTTTCAGGGAATGTTGGGGGGATTCTGAAAAATCAGGGTAAATTACTTGATCTTAGATTTACTTATTTTTGGTTTAATGGAGTTTCTTTTACGTTTCTTTCTAAAACTTATTGTGGAAATAATGAGCATGAAGGGGAGACTGGTTGCTCTCAAATGACTTTGACTCTTAGAAAAGGCCCTATAACTTCCAATTTAAAATCAAATAAGCCCTATTTGAAGTTTATACGACCGCCCATTCCATAAGAGCCTTTTATGCCTTCTTGGCATAACTTACAGCTTTATCCCCATGGCACTGGGGTTCGTGTCAACCCTACAAGCATTATTATATGTTCTTTGGACTATATTCAACAAAATCACTATATCACAATTTCAGTCAGATGCGTGTCGTGAAAAGAAGGGTTTTTGGGGAGGGGAGGGGGTTAAATACCCTCCATCACTTTTGACTCTTAAAAAGGAACTAGAACTTCCAATTTTCAACCAAACGAGTCTCTTCTAAAGTCAGACAACCATCCCTTCCATGAAAACCTTAAATCCCCCCCGGGGTAACTTACAACCCTCACCTTCCAGACTCTGATGATTTGTATCAACCCCAAAAGCCTTGTTATATTATCTCTGGACTATTTTAAATAAAAATACTGTCCCAAAATGTCTATTTGATGTATTTCGGTAAAACCCCACGCATATGTGTTTGTGTGTGTGTGTGTGGGGGGGGGGGTTTACTGCCCTATAATCACTTTGACTCCAAAAAAGGGCGCTAGAAAATTCTGATTGCCAATCTAATGAGTCCCCTCCGAAACATATACGACCGCTCTTTCCATAAAAAAACATTATATGCCCCCAGGGCATAACTTACAACCCTCGCCATAAGAGCTATAGGAGCAGGGTTATCTTCCTCAGAAATAACTCTTAATCTTTTGGGGGCATATCTCCAAATTTTGATTGGATGTCTCTGGGGAAATTATGAGCGTGGGGGAGGGGCTGGTTGCTTTTAGATCACTTTTGACTCTTAAAAAGGGTGCTATAACCAATTTCAAATCAAATGAGCCCTATCTGAAATTTATATGACCATCCATTTTACAAAAACCTTATATCCCCCTTCTGGTCTTTAGGGGGTTTCGTCAACCCTAGAGGAACTGTTATATGTTCGTTGGACTATTTTGAACAAAATTGCTATCTCACAATTTCACTCAGATTCTTTCGATGAAAAGAGGAGTAGTTTGGGGAAGGGGGTGCTAGCTGCCCTTTATCATTTTTGACTCTTAAAAAGGAAATAGAGCTTCCAGTTTTCAAATAAACGAGCCCCCTCTAAAGTTTGTACATCCATCCCTCCCATAAAAACCTTAAACGCCCCCAGGGCGTTTAAGGTTTAAACTTACAACCCTTACCTTGCCAAACCTTTCTGGGTTTGTTTCAACTCAAAAGCGTTGTTATATCCTATCTGGACTATTTTGAGTAAAATCGCCATTTCAAAATTTCTATTAGATGTATTTGGGGACAATACGACGTGTGCGTGTTTGTGGGGGGATAGCTGCCCTCTGATCACTTTGACCTTTCCAAAGGATACTAAAGCTTCTGATCACCAGTCCAATGATCCTCCTCCGAATTTTAAATGAATACATTTTCTATAAAACCTTATTTGTCCCCAGGATGTGAATTACAACCCTTGCCCTATGGTCTGTGGGGGGTAGTTATCCTTAAAGACATAATTCCTGGACCTTTCAACTACGTTGAATAAAATGGCTATATCAAAATTATGATCGGAAATGCTTGAAGAAATGATGGACGTGGCGTGGGGGCATCTACCCTCT
The DNA here is from genome assembly GCF_032884065.1 of Artemia franciscana. NCBI lineage: Eukaryota > Metazoa > Arthropoda > Branchiopoda > Anostraca > Artemiidae > Artemia > Artemia franciscana. Next base: position 21,436,328 of record NC_088867.1, on the reverse strand, counting down.
GATCACTTTTGACTATTAAAAAAGGCACTAGCCCTTTCAATTTCCAATCAAAACAACCCTTTTTAAAAACCTTATATACCCCAAGGCATAACTTACAACCCTTGCCCTAAGGGTTGTCGTCCTCAAAGAGATAATTCCCGGACCTTTTAACTACGCTGAACAAAATGGCTATTTCAGAATTTGATTGGATGTGTTTGGAAAAATGGTGAGTGTGGGAGGGGGGTTTGTTGCGCTCCAATCACGGTCGACTACTAAAAAAGGCACTAGCCCTTTCAATTTTCAATCGAATGAGCCGTTTTTGAAGTTTCTACGACAACTCCTTTGATAAGAAGTGCCCTGGTTTAACTCCTCCCCCCCCCCAAAAAAAAAAGAAAACATAAAAAAATAGTACATTGTGACGACATCGTTCTTTACTTAGGCAGCGCTATTGCACTGCCTATGAAAAGGACAATGTTTTATGCTGGTCTCCTAAAAGGCTAAGGGTATTAAAGAGAAATTTTTTGAAAATGTGGAGGGATATGTCAAGCAAAATTAAAACATTATATATGCAGGAAGGTAGTCAAAAGGGCACAACAGTAAAATCAATGGAACAACTATGGGTATTAAGTTGAAAATTTAAGGGCATATTGAGAGGGATTTTGAAAATAAAACCGAGGGCTACCAATCCCCCCTACTACATTTTTAGATCCCTCCTAACACTGCTAGAAATTGAAAAAGCCATTTTATTTTAAAATAATCAAAAGGTCTAACAATTACGCCTCCGTGGATAGGATGCCCCCAAAGGCCCTATGGCATGAAATGTAAATTATGCATTTTGTCCATTTTTAACATGCAGGATTTATCATTAGGAAAAAGGGAATGTCTGATCCTGGGTAAATCCGAATAGGCTAAGGGTATTGAGATGAAATCTTGGGGAATGTCGAGCTAAATCAAAAGAATCTATCTACATCCAATTTATCAAAAAGGCGCATCCGCAATATCTTAGGAATAGGTTTGGGTCCTGCTTTAAATTACTACTACATCCTCTTGTGAATATTTACAGGGAATGTTGAGGGGGATTCTGAAAAGAAACTCAAACCCAATATCTGCATGCTGATTGTCAAAAGGGCCCATCAGCAACATCTCAGTATCGGCTGAGGGCATTAAGTTGAAACTTTCTCGACATTTAGAATAGTCCTTGGAGGGCAAAAGGCCTCTTTCTGTCCTTTTGAGACCCCCCTTAACACTGGTCAAAATTATGAAATAGCCACTAACAAATAAATCTTCAAATGGAGATAGATCCATTTATTTAGACAGTGAAAAAAAGATACAAAAGTCCAGATATTTTGATCGAATATACACCGATCGTCATCAGTAGAATTAATGATCAGTAATTAATAGAATTGTTTTTTGTTTTGTTTTTTCTACTCTCTAAATAAATCGATTTATCCCCGTTTGAAAACTTACTTGTTCGTCATAGAACGGGAGTGTGGTCTAAGAAGAGAATATCTAATTTTAGGTGTTACGCAGGAAATAGCCACTTTGTTCAATCAAGGAGGCACACTCGTGCCTCTATAAAGAGGCGACACACGACAATGTTAAGCGATCTTCGGTTCCAGTGGTCGCAGAGGGATGGGGAGGGATGTATTTCGTAGCCCGAGCTCCAACTAAGAAACCTGCAAAATTTCATCCCCCTCCAACTTTTCCTTCATGGGGAAAATCTGGCCGAAAGTTTCGACCCGTCAACCCCAGCCCCCCTTTAACGTTGTCCGATCGGGCTGAAATTCACAGTTAAGGTCCCCTAGGGCCCAGGAGCTTATCCGCGAAATTTCAGCTTGATCCGATAACTCCTTCCCTGTTTTCCAGAAACCACGCATAGCCACTTAAAATTCATTTACTTTTTTTTCCTAGACGCCTACAGGTCACATCCGACATCGGATCTGGGTGTACGAAGAATCATTCGATGTGGAATTCTCCGAGTAATTTTCCTGGAAAGTTTTGTAGGAAAATCGTAACCCCCCGAAAGTTTCGACCCTCCAACCCCCCCCCCCCCCTCCCTTTTAACGTTGTCCAATCGGGCTGAAATTCACAAGTTAAGGTCCCCTACGGCCCAGGAGCTTATCCGCGAAATTTCAGCTCGATCCGATAACTCCTTCCCTGTTTTCCAGAAACCACGCATTAGCTATTTAATTAACGGATTTCTCTCCATAAGAGCCCATGTTAATTTGAAATTTTTAAAAGTTATTGAGAAGTTATATTTAAACACATCCAAGTTATTAGCTCAGTCGGTAGAGCGTGAGACTTTTAATCCTTGGGTCAAGGGTTCAAGTCCCTTACGGGCGGTTTTTTTTCACAACATCAAAAAAATTTTGATAACACCTGGACAGCTTATCATTTGAGAGATAACAGAATATTAGCTTCTTATGAGCAAAAGAAACATTTCGGTCATTCTATCTATTTTTTTTCTATTTTATACAATGATTTAAAAGCGGGGGGGAGGGGGGGGTCCTCTCCTAATTCCTGTACGAGGAGTACTCCTGTACGAGGAGTACAGGAATTATTAAATTACATCCACCATGGATTGTAGAAAAACGTACAGAATTAATATGAAAAAAAATTAAACCTGTACAAAAGAGTCTTTAAAAGCGGGGGGTTTGCCCTTCCTAATAGTCTTCTTATAGTCCTAATCCAAGTTCCTCTCCTAATTCCTGTACGAGGAGTACAGGAATTATTAAATTACATCCACCATGGATTGTAGAAAAACGTACAGAAATAATATGAAAAAAACTTCGTTTTCTTAAAGAGTTAAAGAGGCTGCGTCCCAAAGTCGAACCTTAAAACGTACAGGAATTAGAAGAGGCAGTTGGGGGGTGCCGCCCCCCAAACCCCCAGCTTTTAAAGACTCTTTTGTACAGGTTTTTTGTTTTTTTGCTAACCCCCCGCTCTTGGCTTCGGAAAGGCCCTCTTTTAATTAACAAAAAATTGAAATGAATGAATAATGGAATAACTTCGAAAAATGTTAAACACAAGAGGACAGGAGAACCATTGCGCCGAAACTAGTAATTAGTAACAATGAAGTCAACCCACAAAAAAAAACCTGTACAAAAGAGTCTTTAAAAGCTGGGGGTTTGGGGGGCGGCAGCCCCCCAACTGCCTCTTCTAATTCCTGTACGTTTTAAGGTTCGACTTTGGGACGCAGCCTCTTTAACTCTTTAAGAAAACGAAGTTTTTTTCATATTATTATAGTCAAAAGGTCTAATAACTATGCCTCAGGGAATGGCATGCTCTCCATAGCCCCTGGAGAAAAGTCAGTGAACTATGCAATGTGCCCATTGTTTACATATAGGATTTATCATTGGGAAGAGGGGGGAATGCTTGATACACAGTGTGTAGGAAAGGCTAAGGGCATTAATATAAAACTTCAGGGAATACTGAGGAGGATGTAACACTAAATCAGAAGACACTATATGTATCCATGTTACCAAAAGGGTGTATCTGTAACACATTAAAAGTGGATAAGGCATTGATTTTACACTTTAAATACCACTATAGCTACTACTATTGTAGTTACAGCTGCGACTACTTGCAACTGTGGCTATGACTACACGAGACTACTTGCATTTGTGACTACTTGCAACTTCAACTTTCCTCTATTTGAATCCGGGACTATGTCCACTTCGTATATCTAGGTTATCGAAAGGGTATGTCTGCCTGCAATATAATAGGATCGGCTATGGGTGATAACCTTACGCTTTTACGACCACTATTACTACTACTACTGTGACTGAAACTGCGATTACTTGTGACTGCGACTATTTGCAACTGCGGCTGTGAACACCTGGGACTATTTAGAAGTTCGACTACTTATGGCTGTGGAGGTGACTATTTATATATGCTAATGCGGAATACTTGAAACTTTGAATGTTTGTGACTCTAACTACTTGTGACTGCGAATACTAGTGACTGCGAATACTAGTGAATGCGATTAATTGTGTCTATGACTAAGGCTACTTGGGATTGCAACTGTGACTACGACTGCCACTGTTCGCAACTGTCAAACTTCCGACCGCAATATCTTCTGACTATGACTACTTGTGGCTGTGGGTACTTAATCCTAAGAATGCTTGTGACTGAAACTATTTGGGTTCCAACTTTTACTATTGCAACCAAAACTATTGAACTAGATCAAAAGAACGTAACGACCCCCTGCTTGTAAATTTAAATTAAACTGTAATATTCATTGAATATCGAGAGGGATGTTGTAAATCAAAAGACTCCAGGTACATCCAAGTATCAGAAAAAAAAATAATTAAACAAAGCTTCCGGAAAAGGAGTTTTTCAAGGAACAGTGAAGAGCCATATTAAACTTAATACCAGATGAAATTAAAACGAGTAAGACTACTATTAAAGAATAAATGAAACAAAAAACGAACAGAAATTAAAATAAACAATCATGGCAAATATAAAGATAAGAGGCACAAATATAGATGAATAAATAAAGCTTAAAACGAGTAAAAATTAAATTGAATGTTTAGTCAAAATTAAAACGAGCAAATATTACTACAAACAGGATTTGGATTCTTTCCTCTTTCCCTTCTCCTAACTGTAAAAAACTAAAGCCTGTTGCGTCATTTGTATTTTACTAAAACAAATTATGTGACAAATATTTTTTTTATATTTACCACATTAAAAAAAAAACAATACAATAAAATCTTGAATTGATGAGTTTATAGGAGTTATTATCATTGTAGATTAAATATTCAGTTTATTTGCAACAGTATTTTCAGTCCACTTCATTATTATAGTGACTTATTTTTTAGTTCTTGTTGTGGGATTGAAGAACAAAAGCAGACTGTTCAAGATACATTTAGTTGTCAATAAAATGTAAACGAAACAATAGGCTTTAGTCTTTTACGGTTAGGGGAGAGGGAAGGTGAAAGTAGCCAAAATATTATTTGTAGTAATAATTTTTCGTTCTAAGTTTGACCTGAACATTCAATTTAATCGTTTCAAGATTTATTTCTTCATCTATACTTGTGCCTCTAATCTTTATATTGGCTATGGTCGTTTATTTAAACTTCGTTTCGTTTTAGGTCTAATTTTTTATTTTATTTCTTTATTTTCTTTATTTCCCTCAAAAAATGAGGAGTAGGCTACAATATAATATAAAGAAAAGACAAATGATAACGCTTAGAATCAAAAAATATCTAATATTGATCAAACACTTAAAAAGAGAAAAAAAAGATACAAAAACACTTGCTAAATAATTTAGCCTATAGATCATCAAGAGCCAGAACTGTTACTAAAAAACAGAAATAAATTGAGGCCTAAAAGGATAATTTTCGCCTTGTCTTCAAATGTTTTATATTTTTTCTTTGTACAAACTGCAGGATCCTTCACTTTAAGCTTTAAAACAATCTCAGTGTTACTAAAAGAAAGGGGGAAACCAAGCAAAAATTTGCAAAATTTAAAATAAGAAACTCTAATGGGCGAAAGATCAGAAGGTCTGAAATTACGGAAGAGGAGGGACGGGAACAATACGTGAGGCAGAGCAACAGCGCTATACATACGACCAAGGACGTCCCGACGGTAAAAACCCCGAAAACGAATTAAAAGACCAAATACCTTGCGTATTTTCATCTGAACATGCTGAACCAGCGACTGGTTTAAAATCTCTTTTCGAAGCAGTATAAGTTAATCCCAAATAAGTGGCTATTGGCGACGACTGGAAAATAACAACATTACCGCAATCGAGAGTCGCCCTGACATTATCCTCCAAACAATTTACAAAAAAATTGACATTTTTCAAAACTGATAGAAAGGCCCAAACCTTTTAAGCAATTAATTAAAGTATTAAAATTAGAAACAAGACTAGACTAGGGCCGGCTTAGAAGGATAATGTCATCAGCATATGCAATGTAAGACAGATTTCGAGATAATGAAACAAAAGAGCAAGAAAGAGAATTAAGGGCAGTAGCTAAACATGAATTGAATATATAAGGAGAAATAATTCCTCCTTGTCTAATTCCTCTACCCACTTGAATTAATTTGGACTGAGATGAAGACGAACTCGGATAAATACGGATCTTTAATCCAGAATACCAAGAGCGAAGGACTCGAATCACAGCTAGGGGCAATCCAGCATGAATTAAAGCGAGCAGTGCAGATGCATGAGAAATGTTATCAAAGGCCCCTTTGATACCAATCAAGAGGGCGTATAGCGGTTGACCAGAGGTTCTGGCTTCTTCAATAACTTTGCCGAAAGATGCATGGGCGTGGTCACATCCCAAACCTCTCTTGAAACCAACTTGATTAGAACCAACGTCAAGAATTTCAAGAAGATCCTTCAAACACAACGCAAACACTTTCCCAATCATAGAACCCCTAGTAATTGGCCTCTAGGAACTACAAGATGACTAGTCTTTCTTCCGGCTCTTAGGAATAGGCGTAACTATGCCAATATAGAATGACGATGGTACTAAACTAGTAATAAGTAAAAGGTTGAAAAATACCAATAGAGTAATAAGAAAAGAAGAAGGAGTAAGTTTGAGGTGATTAATAAATACGCCGTCATGATCCTTAGCCAACTGCGCCTTTAATGTTTTGATTGCTTTACATAAAATATCCTCAGATATCCTGTAATCAGTTGAAAAATTCTTCAACCTTTCATCTAATTGCAACACAACACTGTTAGAATCGTGCGAAGTCGACAACTTAGAAAAATAATTTTCCCACTCTTTTAGCGATGGTGTGGAATTAGTATCAGGCATGTTAGTCCGCACATTGCCTCGGAGAATTTTCCAAAGGAGATTCTTGTCCTTGTCGTTATCAATATTTTTGCTCGTTTTGAATTTGAATCACCGTAGGAATTAATTTTTGCTGATGTAACTTTTAAAAAGGTTTAAAAGGATTTCTTTGTATAAGGAAGTTATTTCTCAAAATGCCTTTTGAGATCTGCTGCTACTTTTGAGGAGTTCAGAGGCGTAGTTAGGGTTTCCGCGTCCGGGGGCAATGTTGATCCACGGCTGGAAGGGGTTCAATTTATTTTCCGAAATTCCTACAAATTTGTTTCCGCAATAATCTTTGACCTTCGAGGTGAACCTACATAATTATTATCATTCTTGAATCCCCTTTAAATAAAGAGTTTTTCTCACTGCAAAGTTCTTTTTCAAGACGTGTTTTTAAGCTTTCTGTTACTATGGGATGTGGTTTGCTCTTTTCTAAGTTGCTCCAACCACGACTCTGGACTGAATCAGCTTTGTAATTCTAGGAAATTAATGGAAATAAATGTGATAAAACTAAATATCTAAAAGCAGAAATACTACTATTGTGAGTAAATAAGCCACTTTCATCTAATCAAACCACAAAATAGAAGTGCAAAATTGCCCCCTTCCCTGGTTTTTATTCCCTGTGAAAATTTTGAAATGATCTTTTTCTGCTCTCCAAGAGCTTTAATATACCAACAAAAGACCGAAAATTTTATTATCACGCCATAGATGAAATTCAGTTCTATCCATCTACCAGATTTAATATTTAAATTTAGAAGAGAGGTTTTTTTAGGCTAAAAATACATCAAAAATTGGTTGAAAATTGTTGTGAAAATGACGATTATCTTTTTTTTTCTAGTTTAGATCCTTCTCTAAGAGGAAGTCTAAGTAATATCAAACGGTTTGTGATAACGAACTGTAAGTAGGGAGCAACCCGGCTCAATAGTAACCTAAACTCTATAAAATGGAGTTCTGATACCAGTAGATATTTTAAAAGAATCAAATTTTTATGCTGATTTCAAATATGTAGGCTTTATTAAGTTTAGTTTTACTCATCAAAGGTTACGAGCCTGAGAAAATTTACCAGATTTTCGAAAAAAAGAAAAACTCCCAAAAAGTATGAGAATCTTAATAAAAATCACACCGTCACATTCAGTGTATCAGAAGAAAGATCAGCCAGAAGAAAGATAAAAAATAACTGTTTATTTGTTGTTTTTTTATGGAGGGGTGATCGTATAGACAGCGGTTCTAGAATATCGTGAAACGGCTCTTTCGAAGTTAAAAGTTTTAGTGCCCTTTTAAAGTGACCGAAAAAATCACAGCGCAACTAGGGCCCCTCCCGTACCCTTTTCTTCTCAAAATGGTCCGGTCAATATTTTCAGATAGCCATTTTGTTCAGCATAGTTGAATGGCCGGATAACTGTGCCTTTGGAGATATCATGACCTCCCACAGTCCGTAGGGAAAGATCTATAAGTTACAAAATTTGCCCATTGTCTACGTACAGTATTTGTTAATGGGAAGCATGCATAAATTTATCGGAGAGGGGCGAATTTTCTGCTGGTGGGATTTTCCATGGGGATAATTTTTGGTGCGAAGGGAAGTTTCCAGGGGGAATTTTACACTAGGGGAATTTGCCAGAATTCCTATACGAAATTCTTCTTATGTCATACTTTTTCATAGCCGACTCAATCTTACGCGTAGAGGTGTTAAGGGTAATTGTTCGGGGTAAATTTTCACCAGGACTGAATTGCCTAGAGAGTAAATCGGTGGGAAGGAGGGATTTGTCTTAGGAGGTGAAGCCAGATTCCCTTACATTACTTAAACAACAATGAGAAAATAAACTAAAAAACAACTTTTTTTCAGCTGAGAGTAAGGAGCAACATTAAAGCTTAAAACGGCACAGAAATTATTATTTATATGAGGGGAGTGCTTATTACTCAACACCTCCCTTTTTGGGCTGAAGTTTGAATTCTGTTCCGATTCTTTAAGAACCACTCCCAGAACACTGCTTGTTTAATTAGAATAATAAGTTTTTTTTTAACCTTTAGTGTAAAGAGTGAGGTTTTGAAGAGGAGCAACCCCCTCATATGTGCAATAATTTCTGGTTAATTTAAGTTTTAGTGTTGCTCCTTACTTTCAGTTAAAAAAAACTTTTTATTTATCTAATAATAATATTGGCTAGATGAATGGATAGATCTAAAAATCGCTTTTGCAACGATGTAGGTACTTTGTCGTTTTAGTGTAAGTTACGGCTGAAGGCTTGTCACAAAATTGCTTGTTTTAAAGGGAACATATACCTTCATTGAGAAACGAAAAGTTTTTCAGGATATAATACAGAACATTATATGAGGCATGAAATCTGGCGAAAGATTTCAGGGATGGAGATGGACGAAGGTCTTGGATTAAGACGCTTCGAATATTTCTGGTTTTTCAGGGGGGGGGGGTTATAATCAGCCTAACACCCTCTTCCACATTGCAAGTACCCATGTTGCCAAACTGTCCTAAGGGAGATTATAATTTGCCACTTGGGATATTTCAAGAATGGGATTTTATCAGACATAGTCGCTTGGGTTTGTGCTTAATTTTAATCAATTAGTAAATTATGCGTAAACAACAAGTAGAGAATAGGAATTTTTTTCGTAAGACAATAGACCTTTAACCTTAAATGAACATTTTGACCCTATATCCAAGGGCTGTCCTCAGCAAAACCACAAATGAAAATATAAAAGAACTTAAATTAAAATACGACTATTTTAGCTAAAAAAAAAAAAATTTAAAACATGGTCATATTTTAACGTAAGTATCTTTTATGTTTTTATGAGGATGGCCCCTGGATATAGGGTCAGAATATTCATTTAAGGTTAAAGTTTCACTGTCTTACGGAACAATTCCGTAAATTCTACTTGTTGTTCGTGTTTATGATGGAAAGGCAGTGTGGTCTTCGTCGCTATAGTAAATTAAGATTTACTATTAAAAAGCTATACGAACAGAAATTATGTTACCAATCCCTACGTGTCAGGGATGGAGAAACTATTTAGGAACTCGTCTTTTCTCTGATTTGAAAAGTAAGGCTTACTTTGATGTGGCTATAAATGGAGCCACTAATCCCTTAATTAAGAGTAAAAAATGTTGAGGTACAAAGTTAAATAGATAAAGGAATGATATTCATCAAAGACTGTATGAAACAGATTCAAGCTACACATAAATATTATTCTTACTACAACCAGCAATAGTAGTTAAACTAGACGATTTTTGAAACGAATTACCCCCCCCCTCCTCCACCACCCGAAAAGGTAATATGAGTGTAACTCTATTTCTTGATTCAGAAAAATAAATCTTGTAAGTAGTATCTAAAAGTTAATAGGAAGCCATTTCTTTTTGTTTGTTGACACCGTCTCACATTTATAAAGGAAAGTATATCCTTTTCTACTTAAAGCATGAATTGTAGCTCAGATGATTAAATGAATGAATTATGTCGCATGCTGAGGCCCAGGTGCTTATTTTATTTCACGGATAGGGTTAAAAGTAGTATACAAGAAATATGAAACCACATTTATCTACTTCCGGATACTGTTGGCAGCCTAATTTACGACCTCGGCGGTGTTCCTTTGTGTTTGTGTGTTTTTTTGTTGTTTTTTTTTTTTTACCTGTAATACAAGTCTAAGTGTATATAGCTAAGATTCAAAAGTTTTTTCTTCCATTAATTTTACTCAATAGCTGTAGGCATCCTAATTACTAATTTCGCTTCAGAAATATATCTGCTGAAGACTATGGCAAAATTTCATAATCTCGATTTTATTTAATTTCTTTTTTAAATTGGAAAAAAATTAGAGCGATAAAAATAAATTTCTGTATATCAAAAAATGTATGGAAGGGAACTGTCAACTCCGTGCCTTCTTTTCTTCCCTAGCTTGTTTTATTTGAAAAGATGAAACTTTATGCTTTAACAAATTTTAATTCATCTTTGAATCCAGCTCAAATCTAAGTAAATGCCTTGCCAAGATCTAAAGGTGAAGTTGTGTGCACTCATAGCCATAATTTGAAATACAAAATCTTATGACCCCCCCCCCTTATATGCAGTTTCGTGTCAAACTGTCTTATATTTTAATAGGGGTATACAGAAACAAGCACAGGAAATATAAAACCGAAGAAATCGGATAACCGGAGGAGTTAAAATACAAAATGGATTTTTAACTGAGAACTTTTATTGTAAGTGTTTTATTGTTTTTTATTTTTTCTTTGCTGAAGACGGCCCTTAGATATAGGGCCGAAATATTCAAATAGGTTTTGTTGGTTCACTGTCTTGGGAAAAAAAAATTCCTCATTATTCTCTCTTTTGTTGTTGTATTATGGAAAGGCAGTGTGGTCTTCGTCATATATTATATATATATATATATATATATATATATATATATATATATATATATATATATATATAAATCGTGGTCCAGCAAACTCCATGGTTTGCTCTTTACTAGGTTGCAACTTCAGCTCGACGATAATTCCCTTGAATTTTTTATCTTCTAGGAATGACAATCTAGTAGAATTTCTAGCAGTAGCACCAATTAGAGAGGAGGCTTATTCTACAAAATATCTTTCGAATCATTTAATCGTTAAAAATGGAGAAAGTGAAAATGCCCCTTTAACTTTGGATTTCAAAAAAATCTTTCTTAGCATCTTCGTACGTAAAATCGAAAACAATCCTTGTTCCAGTTCTATATTTTCGTGAATTTAAGTTACTGGTGTCAAACCAGAGTCTAATTGGGACCTAGTTTTGAGGGGCCTTTCGCTTGCTGAAATATGAGACATTAGGTATGAACTTTTCTTTCCATATTTTCCATTCCTGCTTTACATCTCCAAGATATTACAAGTATTTCAAGAGCAGAATTATCCTGCGATTATTTGGATTTTCTTACATGTCCCACAAACACAAATTTAATGGATATTTTATTTGATAGAATATTTTTTTGTCTTTCTAAATACAGTCTGCAGTTTCACCTTAATCAGCTTTTGAATAATCTGAGAAGCTTTTTATAACACTTGGTATCTACCAAGTGACGTATAGCAACCGCAAATTCTGCCGGTCTTTCTGTCGCTCTGTCTGCCCTGCTTTTGCTACTTTAGGCACTTCCAGGTAAGCTAAGACGATGAAATTTGGCAGGCGTATCAGAAACTAAACCAGATTAAATTAGAAATTGTTGTTTCCCCAATTCAACCATCTGAGGGGGAGTGGGGGACGGTTAAATCGGAAAGTTAGAAAAAATGAGGTATTTTTAACTTACGAACGGGTGGTCAGATCTTAATGAAATTTGATGGTTGGAAGGGTATCTTGTCTCAGAGTTCTTATTCTAAATCCCGACCGGATCTAGTGACACTGGGGGGGGGGGGAGTTGGGGGGAACCTAAAATCTTGGAAAACGCTTAGAATGGAGGGATCGGGATAAAACTTGGCGAGAAAATAATCACAAGTCCTAGATACGGGATTGATATAATCGGAACAAATCCTCTCTATTTGGGGGAGTTGGGGGGGATGAGTTTCAATTCCGAAAAATTAGAAAAAATGACGTATTTTTAACTTACGAAGGAGTGATCGGATCTTAATGAAACTTCATATTTTGAAGGATCTTGTGCTTTAGAGCTCTTACTTTAAATTTCGACCAGATCCTGTGACATTGGAGGGAGTTGGAGGGGGAAACTGGAATTCTTGGAAAACATGAAAATTGGGGTATTTATCTACGAATAGGTGATCGGATCTTAATGAAACTTGATATATAGAAGTATCTTATTTCTCAGATGCTCCATTTTCGACTCGAATCGGATCAGGGACACAGGGGGTTGGAGGGGGGAAACAGAAATCTTGGAAAACGCTTAGAGTGGAGAGATGGGAATGAAACTCGATGGGAAGAATAAGCACAAGTTCTAGATACGTGATTGATATAATTGGAACGGATCCGTTCCAATTAAGAACGGGTGACCGGATCTTAATGAAATTTGATATTTAGAAGGAGCTCATGTCTCAGAGCTCTTACTTCAAATCCCGACTAGATCTGTTGACTTTGGGGGGAGTTGGAGGGGGAAATCGGAAATCTTGGAAAACGCTTAGAGTGGAGGAATCGGGATGAAACTTGGTGGTTAGAATAAGCAAATGTTGTAGATACGTGATTGACGTAACCGTGCTGGATTCACTCTCTCTGGGTAGTTAGGGGGGTGGGGTTCAGTGCTTTGGCGAGTTTGGTGCTTCTGGATGTTTTAGGACGATGAAAATTGGTAGGCGTGTCAGGGAGCTGCACAAATTGACTTGATAAAGTCATTTTCCCCGATTCGACCAGCTGGGGGGCTGAAGTGAGAGGAAAAATTAGAAGAAATGAAGTATTTATAACTTACGAGTGGGCGGTCAGATCATAATGAATTCTGATATTTAGAAGGACATCGTGACTCAGAGCTCTTATTTTAAATCCCTACCGGCATCAAGCCTCTGATTTTCCTTTTAAATCAATCTATTTATTCTTAGAATTTTGCTAGAGCTTATACCATATGAGCTTTTGGCTCTTCCGGCCTCGTCACAAGTGCCATATGAGCTCTTAGCTCTTTTTTTTTTCAAGTAGGACAATTTTGCTCTGAGGTGGAGAACGCTCACCAGCTACTAGAAATATTAGGGCAGGATATATTGTTTCTAGGATATTGAAACTGTGTTTTCTTTATTCTACATGGACCGAACACTTATGTTGACACATTTAATCTTATGCTCCGTAATTTCATAGATTATTTCAAAGTAAAATTTGTTCTTAAAGAATTAAGCTGATATTTTCTTCATATTCCAGATGCCCTAATTACACTCTTAAGCTAAGGGTGGATTCCCCTTCTCTTAGCATCCACCTAGACATAGCCTACATAGTTGCATACAGGCCCAAACTTCTCGAGAGGGTGCTGGATGTTTTTTTTCAAGAAGAGGAGGGTAAAACTCACCAAACCCATTCGTTAAACATCAGTTTTGTTTACCTTTCCAATAGGCAAGGATCTCATTGCTATCAATGGTGGTGAGCAGAATCTAAAAACATATTATCGTTCAGGCATTGCTAAGAAATGAAGCTTGCTTATAGAGTAATTTAGTATTTAGTATGATTTTTCACAATTTAGTATGATTTTTCACAAAGAACTTTTAGCTCTTTTCTACAATTCTAATGCTACTATAATTAGTAGGTTGACACAAATGGGGCTCTTAGAGATATCACAAGAATCTTCCAGCTGGGGTGGAAGGATGGAGGAAATAGAGTCTATAATTTGTTTTGCTGTTTTTTTCTTAGCACCACCTCTTCTTCTCTCGGTGGTACTATCTTCTTTATTTCCCAAAACTAATAATAGCATGGTACTTTTTGAAAAGCTTCCTATTCTAATTAAACGATCTTTGTGTTTCAGGATCCGTTATTAAAGAAGCGGGACAAAAAGTCAAACTTTAGCGTAATAAGTGAGGTATTGAGGAGGGGGCTATCCCGCCATGAAATTTCATACATGGAATAATTTCTATTCGCTTGAATTTTTAATGCGGCTCCATGTTTTCAATTAAAAACAAACTTTTTTATTTAATTTTTGATATTTTTTAATAATATTGGGAAAACTGGCTCCTTCTCTATATAAAATTCCTTCCTCCCACGGAAAATTGCTCGATGGAAATTTCTTCCTACGTTAAATCCCCCCTTCGACCATCTACAAATGTTGAACTGAGTTGGAAAAAAGAAAGTAAGACAAATAAAAAAAAAAATTGTATAGAAATTCTGGCAAATTCTTCCAGTGTAAAATTTACCCTGGAAAGTTCTTTCCCCAAAATTTTCTTCCCATCGACCCCCCTAAAAAATGTCTGTATATTTCCCATTAACAAATTCTATACGTAAACAAGGGGCAAATTTAATAGCTTACTACCCCCTTTCCAAGGGCAGTGGGGCCATGCTATCTCCAAAGGCATAATTATTAGACCTTTCAACTACGCTGAAGAAATTGACTTTCTACATTTTGATTGGACGAATTTGGGGACAAAGGGACGTGGGAGGGGGCTAATTGTCTTTTCATGTTTTTGGTCCCTCAGAAAGAGCACTATAACTTTTGATATTCGTTCGAATGAGCCCTTTCGCGGTATTCTTGAACCTAGGGTTCGATACGATCACCCCTAGAAAAAAAAAATAAAAACGTATGCGCGATTCTTCTCCAGGCAAAAATTACAGAATTCTACATTTTTATAAAAGGGAGCTTAAAATACCTACAGTAGGGTTCTCTGATACGCTGAATCTGATGATGCGATTCTCATTAAGATTTTTTACCTTTTAGTAAAAAAGAATTTCCCCCTTCTTTCGAAAATCACACAAATCTTCTCAGGTTCCAAAAAGGCTTTTTTGAAGCGATCTCCTCGTACCTCTTTTTAGTTGGAAATCAGTACCCCATCTAAAACAAAGTACCTTTTGAATGAGCAACGTATTTTCTTCACAGATATCTACACAAGAAATCAGAAAACCCGTTACCCATCAAGTAGTTTGACCCCCTTTCCACTAACAATATAACATGTCCATTCATGAAATATACATTTTAGTCTTATGTTTCTCAACATGTTTCGATCAAACTTCGGGGTATATTAACATAAGATATTTGGAATTAACGTGCTGTTTTGACTTTAAATAACACCCAAAGCCCTCGGATTACAAAATGACTACTTTTGGTTTCTGCACTGACAGAAAAAAGTTGCCTAGAGTTACGAAGATTTTGGAATATTGGTGGTCAAAACGGACTTTACCAATCGATTATCAGAAATTTAAGCGAAACAGCTGTTTCAATTTACCTCAGCCAAACCACAAAACCCGCTGTTAAATTTCTGATCTTTACGATTCATCCAAGGGGCTAACAAATTTCTGCCACCTGGTGTACATCTCGGAGCGCCTCGTACGCCGCACAGTTCCACCACACGTTGTTCAGTTCCTCCTAGACTTGGCATGTTTCAGGCACACCTGACACACTTTCACCATGACCAGCATGCACCGCCTGAAGTACGTGATTCATGGAGGTCAACCACCCCTCGGATTCATTATGAGGTTTAGAGATTTATATTGGCAATGGTTAGCTATTTTGAAGTTGTACGGCCTTATAAGCTGCTGTGGCCTTAATTTTTTGTTCCAAAAGATTTTCTTTCTTGGAAATAGAAAAATTTAAGGGATGGCCCCATAGTAATGTTGAACATTTAGTCCAACTTAGTTCCAAAAGATTTTTATGGGATAATAGTTTTTACAGAATTTTATTCGTATAGTAAACTAACAACTTTCCAGTACTAATAATGTATTGCCAAACATTTACTTACATCTTTGCCAAACTTTTATGTGGACAAATAATCTCCATGAAATCCTGAAGCCATAACCCCTTAAATAAACGCCAAAATTACTGTTCTACATGATTTAAAAGATGGTTTTGGCGTCTAAAAAACAAGTAAATAAAAAAGTGCAACACTGGATGCAACACACTGCTTTATTATTTTTATAGCATAATTAAACAACACATAAAATAACTATACAATTTTGTTTGCATACAAAAGGTATTTTCCTGGGGTCTTATTATCAGCAATTGTTTCTTGCTATTCGCTTTTCATTAACAAATGTTCTCTTGCGACCAACAGCAGGTTTGTAGCCAACAATTAATGGTTAAAACGGCTGGAAAATAAGAATATTGTTCAATAATTTTGCATAGAGGTCTTTAAACTTATGGTCATAGTACTGACAGGTTAATAATGCTACTACTGACAATTCACTGCAGCACCACGCCATCTCAGGACAATGCAGCTACACACGCTTCTCCTTTATCCAATCTATCCATAACATATTGCTTAACACCTTTCCAAGAAGTTCCAATTTCCCTTAGATACTTCCTTGCGACCGCCTCCTATCTATTTGAGGGACAACCTGCTTTTCGTTTGGCCCTAGATGGTTGGCCGAAGACGACGATCTTTGGTAGTCTTTCATCCTTCATATGGGATAAAATAAATAATCTACCATAAGCTACAGAAGAAAATAAGCTATTTATTATTGAAGAAAAAAAATTAAACTGAAAAAAACTTTCATCCCATGAAGTTTTTTGGCAAAACACGCTGATCCACAAAATGTCCATAAGCAATCTTTTACCGCCGTAGACAAAACATAAGAAGAAAAAATGCATAGCCAAGTAATAAATCCAGATTTGACGCTATTACGTTTTCCGAAATCAACGCAAGAGAGGTGACACAGTGAAGAGCGACATGTATTCCTTGTGTTTTTTCTTCGCATCATTACGTAGAACGAATGATGGTAGAAACACATAGGAAGTTGGAGGGGGGGGGCTAATCAATCGCCAACTAAAAGTTACATTTCTTTTTTTCTCGGCCAAAAGGGGTGAAAGGCCACCCAACCATCATTATAACATCACTTGTGCCCCTTGGCCCTCCCGATACCAAGCATGAGACTGAACCAAATTTCTAGACCACCAATTCAGATATAAATGTCGAAAAGCTCATAAAATGAACCTCTAGTGTGACTTTTGATTTGGTTCAACACCTCCCTCAGCATCTTCTAAAAGCTTCATGTGAATACCCTTCGCCTTCTTGGACACCAAAGGTTTCCTGATAGAAAATTCTATATGTAAACAATAGGTAAATAGCATAACTTACAGCCTTTGTACCAAGAGATCTGGAGGGGGAGGAACAATTACTGGAGGCATAGTTGTTGGACCTTTTAATCTTGCTGAAGAAAATGGCTATCTCAAAATTTTGATTAGACGTCTTTGAAGGGAAAAAGTGCGAGAGATTCTAGTCTAGTTGCCCTCCAAACACTTTTAACTCTTAAGAAGGGCACTAGAGCTTTCAACTAATTAAATGAGAGTAGTCAGCCCTATCCCGATGTACTATTGGGGTCACTGACCCCTCGTATCCCCTCTGCGGGCTTGAAGTCACCCCTATGCCGATGTACTATTGGAGTCACTAACCCCTCGTACCCTTTTATGCACTTTAAGCGGCCAGTACCCTTATGGGGCCTCAATTGGTAAAAAGCACCATGCTCTCCAACCATTCCGATTTACGACTATTGGAGTACCATTTACGACTATTTGGAGTTGTTAGTCTATTGTATCCAGCTAAAAACTTCTATGAGATTTAGCATTTTTCTGAAACAATATTAACTATTTTCTCAACGAACTCATTCAATTGGTATAAGCACAGTCATATACAAATGATGTTGTCACAATAACCGGGCGATAAGGAAAATTCTTGGAAATGTATGTCAGCTACTATTTCTGAAACAATGCCATTGATACAAGCGGCCACTGTTCCCATTGTGTAAGGTATCTCAGGCAAATATTTTCATATAAAAGAATAATCGTCTAAGTTATTTTCATTAGATTAAGTGAGCTTAATCGAACAGGATCTCTAATAAAAGGCATCTTATAAAAGACTCTAATATACAAGAGGTTTCTGATCTATATATTTGTTTAGTGGATGTAAACTGTTTTTTATACAGTTTCGATTTATCAAATAACATTCAAAGTCCCCCTTTAGTTACCGAATTGTATGTATATCTTTAGTTTTAAAACCCCCTCCTACTAACTATAATTGAGATATTGTACTGAATCGTTGGAATACTTTGAACCTAGACCTTCAAGGGATGGTAAAGAGCAATATCAAATCTAAAAAAGAGTATTTACTGAATTTTATATGTTTGTACATCATGTATTATCATTAGTTAAAACAAACATCTATCCCTACAGGTTATTCTTAAACTGACGAATTCGGTCCATAGATTATTTTTGAATCCAAATATTAACATGATTATTAGTAGAATAATCATTATGAGCACGACATTGCCATCTCCCCTTAAAATATTTTGTCTTGTTGTCAATAAGAAAATGGATAGACACAGTATCGTGATGAACATGACAGGCCTCCATACCCCTCAGAAGGAGATGGGTAGAATATTTAAGGGGTGGGGCGGTAACTTAATTTTACTTAGATTTTCTATTTTTTGACTAAGAAATTTTTATCTAAAATTTTTTCAACTTTTTTTTGCATGTCTTAGAATCGGATTAAATATAGCCTACCTATTACAAAAAAAAGTTACTTGTGATATTTTAAGAAATACAAAATGAAAATAATATAAATATGTCAGTTATAATTATTTCTATTAGAAAAATAAAATTTTTATTGACTTTTTTTACTTAGTTTTTTTTTATTGAACTTGGAAACGGAAATTTTTTCGACGACTTAATCACATTTAATATACATATAACAAAAAATCACCTTTGATATTTTAAAAGTACAAAATGAAGATTATATAAATACGTCAATCGTGATTTTTTTTTGGGGGGGGGGGTCATCAACTTTTTTCTGGGACGTATTATTTTTTCGGACTTCGAATTTTCTTTATCCTGGAATTTAGTGAACTTACATTTTTATTTTTTGGACTTGGAGAATTTTTTTGAACTTAGCTTTTTGAACATAAAAATTTGAATTTATTTATTTTTACTCTAGGCTGAGACAAATCAAGCAAAAATACCGAGAACTTGGTCAGGTGGTAGGTCCATTGGAATCGCAATATGATGGTGGAGGATAGACGAGGATCTATTCAATTACATATTCCCGCCCATGAATGATATAATTCCGTTTACCACCGTACCCAGGAAGTTGAAATAGCAATGAGTCATGCAACCTTTATAGGGAAGGATGAGCCTCCAGGACATGTAACCCCCCCCCCTAAATTTACCAACTCTTACACAAAAATGTAGATCAAAGTTAATCTTCTCTCCGTATGTATGTGTATCTATGTGTGCATGTATGCATATGTGTCTGGATGTGTGTGCGAGTGTTAGTAAAAAAAAAATGTTGCAAAAAGTAGAGAACATGTAAACCCCCATGAATTTACCAACTCTTAAAAAATAAGTCAAATTGAACCTTCTATCCCATATGTATGTGTGTGCATGTATGCACATGTGTCAGGATGTGTGTATGAGTGTTAGTAAAAAAAGATTACGCTCGCATATTAAATGATGTGGAAATAGAGCTTATTGTTTTCAGGTTAATAAAATTCATGTTCAAGGTCGTACTTTAAACATAATATCAAACACACACACACACAAACTTCCAATATGAGGGGCGAAGTTGACGTGCTTCGTTCCCACATTAAAAACCAAATTGTCCCAAACCATGGGAAATTTCCTGGCAGAACTCAAGTTACGATGACTTGCTGCAATATGAATGACATAATCCAATTTCTCTTTCGTAAGTGTGGGGTAAGACTCCACTTAGAAACACAAAAATAAGGCTTCAACTGTGTAGTATTACAAACATCCTGACCATTCTGAATACAATCTTAGATACTGAGGACAGACCTGCCCAGTTAATTAACTAGACTGAAACGCGGTGGCGTATCTAACAGTTCGTGGTAACGAGCTGCAAGTGAGGAGCGATGCAATTTAATAGTAACCAAAACCCTAAAAACAGAATTTTGATATCAATGATAGATAAATCAAAAGAATTGGCTTAATATACGGATTCCAAATATATAAGTCTCATTAAGTTTGGTGTTACCCATTGAAAGATACAAGCCTGATGAAAATTACCTGATTCTAAGAAAAAAGAGGAAAACACCCCCTAACAGATCCATCAAAAGAATTGGCTGAATATACGGATTCTAAATATACAAGTGTTATTAACTTTCGTGTTACCCATCAAAAGATACAAGCCTGAGAAAATTAGTCTGATTCTCGAAAAAGGAGGAAAATATTTCCTAGAAGACAAAGTATCTTAATGAAAATCACACCATCAGGATCAGCGTATCACAGAGCCCTACTGTAGAGGTTTCAAGCATCTATTTAAAAGAATGTGGAATTTCGCATTTTTGCCAGAAGAAATATCACGGATGCGCGTTGATTTGTTTGTTTTGTTTTTCATAGGTGATCGTAACAAAACAATCGTTCTAGAAGAACCAAAGAGGGCTCCTTCGAGCCGAAATCAAGAGTTCTAGTTTCATTTCTAAGTGATCAAATAGTCCATAGGGTAACTAACACCTCCTCCCAAACCCCCTTCCCCTAAGTTCTTACAATCAAAATTTGAGATATTAATTTTGTTCAGCATAATTCATAGATCCAATAACTATACTTATGCTGATGATATCATCCTCCACAGTCCCTTATTGAGAAAGGGCTGTAAGCGGTATTTGGCGTATCAGTATCGGGAGTTTTCTTCAATCACGGTTTTGTGCGTTTCATATGATATTGTTCCTTCTATTCTATATGTAGAGAACCTGTCTTTGTTAAGGCTGATTATGGTATTTCATAACCAATGCTGTTTTTCCTACTTTGCCAAGAAATCATGATTAACAGCAAAAATTGGAGCAATTTTGAACTGGGATATTTTTAGTATGTTTAGGGTGGGATTTTGTAGGAGAGGGGATTTCCCATGTGAAGATCTTTTCATATGGAAGAGATTTTTAGGGAGAACAATACAGGAGAAGTTTTACGCCAAGGGGACGGGATCTTAAGCACTGTATAAGAAACTGTTACAAATTAAATAAAAACTAAACTGGAAGTGAGGAGCAACGTTAAAACTGAAAACGAACAGAAATTATTCTGCATGAGGGGGCTGCCCATCCCCAAAAGAAAATGCTTGACGCTGCCATGTTGTGTATCATAAGTTTCCCGATATTAATTGAAAAACGAGCAGAACTTAAATAAAAACAACAAATTTTTTTCAACTGAAAGTAAGGAGTAACATTAAAACTTAAATGAACAGAGAGTATTCTGTATGTGAAAGGGGCTTCCCCTCCTCAATATCTCACTCTTTACGTTAAGGTTTTGTATTGCTTAAAAAACAGAGTTGTGACAAAGAAGTAGTGTTTCTATAACAGGTCCAGAACTTACACCCTTATTTGGGCTCTAAAGATTGATTATACTCCTAAACTTACACTCTGAAGCTCTACAAAATATATCCTAAGCCTCACTAGCATAACCAAATCAGCACAAAATATGCAAAACTGGTTTACCTAGCAACCGATCCAGTCATTGGACCTTCCCTAACAACCAGATTGTCTATACTATAGAGGGTACATCTCTTTAGCATACTTTCATGAGAATCCTATTTGCATATAGCAATGACACCTTAGCAACCAACCGTAGCAACCAGATCCAATATAAGGCTGAATTTCCAATGTATTCCATATTAGCAAGAAAGTAGAATTCAGACAGAGAACATCTTGAATATACTCTTTATCATCAACATTTTATTTAACAGGAATAACTAGCAAAAATTGAATAGTTTTGTTTCCACTGCTAGAAGTTGTTGTTGGAGCTGGCAACAGCTTCAATGATACCAATACAAGGGTAAAAATGTAGCAGTAGAAATTACAAGAGGATATGGACTAAGCCTTGAATCAGATGAGATGTATGCAAGATATGTGATCTCACTGAGCAAATTCAAATTGGAGGAGCAGTTATATCCATATACATAGACTTCAAGCTGCTTTAAATGCAGTAGTTAAATATATTGAGGACATTAAGATGAATGAGTAAGTGAAAAATGAAAGATATACTGTTGTAATTATGTAATAAAAATGTTTCTAAAGCGAAAAAGTTTTTCTAGTTAGATATGTTTATTGGGTTACTATTCTTCTCTCTCTAGGAATATTCTCAAAGTACAAATAATCTTTGCATTTGTTAGTTAGTCTGCAGTCAGCTGTGAGAGCCTTAGGATTAAATAATGGACGGGATTAAGCAACATAAAATCAGGCAGTATATTATGATTTTGGAAAAAAAGTCTGAATCTAAATGATCACTTCAAAAGTTATCTGTGCAAAAGAAAATATTTTTTCAAAGAATACTTGATGTAATTATAAAAGATGAGTCTTCATCTTTGAAGATTCCGCTTTTGAGAGATTCAACTTCATCAGCTTGAGAGCTAGTGGAAATACTATAAAACTACATGATCCTCATACAATCACCACCGAGCGACATATTGCCACGGATTCATGCAACTTCACCGACTCTTCATTTATCAGTGGTGAAATTCCTTCAAAACTGGCATTAGCATTTGTAAAATGTGCTAGTGGTATTGGATCGTGGACAAGTTGCCTACAAAAATTTGAAATGTTTGGACTTTCTTCTCTTGTGTGTACAGTAAATGGAATCCCTCTCTACAATGTATCCCTTGATAAATACTATATGACACTGTAAGAGGTGTCATTGCAGTCCCTTGACCGAAATTCAAACCTCTTGAAAATGGTAAAACTGACACAATGATTGCAAAACTCAAGGTATCATTGCATTGAACTTGTTTGGCAACCAAAAAATGAGTATTGTACGAACAGGGAGAGTACGTTTAGAGTGTATCTTTGCCGAGCCAGTAGCTGAGAGTATTGTACTAATCTCATTAAATCAATTTGAATTTGAAACTTGCTGGAAAATCATTCTCAAAGGCAGTGTTCTACTAGTCCTTACACCATGAATACATCAAATAATCAGCGTATTTAATATGGATCCGCACATGTCCAAATACAAATCCTATTGTATAGCCTCAGATTTCCTTGAAAAAATTCAAAATGTTAACAATACCCTTATCATTGTTAACAACAGTCCATTGAACGTAAAGACAAGTCATTGGCTACACATCATTCAATCAGTGAAGAATATAGAATTTTTTGATAATCTTGGTCTACCATACACATTTTACACTCAGCAAATCAACAACTTTATTGAAAGCAGTGGGAAAAATTTTATTCAAAATCAGAAGAGAGAGCAGGATTTAACAACTAAAAGCTGTGGTTTTCATGCACTATTATAATTCATTTTCCGATGTCGTGGCTATACTTAAAATTAATTTCTTAGTATTTGCGTAGAAAATCCTTACTTGTATGATTTCTTAGTGAAAAACACAGTTTCAACCCTTTTTAGTATTGATTTCAGTGCCCTCCGAATAAAATTTTCGAGAAATGTTTGTAAATATGTTTATTAATCAAAATTATGTACAAAAATTGATTTTTTCATCTTTAAATTTTTTCTTCCACGTAAAGGTAGCTGCCAAGAACAACTATCGGCGGTGGATCATCTGAATTCACTGTACATTGATCTTTGACGTACAAAGTCAGGGCCAAATTTTCTACAGTACAGTTTAACTTCACTCTTATTGTATCTCTTTGTGAGGTCAATGATACTTTTTTCATTCATATTGTAAACTTCACGTGTTTCGATTTGCTTGTTTGAAACAATATTACATACAATTATTACATAGTGAAAACTGGAGCTTAGATATCCTCTAGTGTGAGAGCCACAAATCTTTTCAAGACAGGAATTACATTCATTAATTTGTACTGAATATCCTCTATGCAATTTACACATATTGCATAACCTATACTCTTTATCGTACTTGTCCACAATTGTAAAGTTCTCAAAGGATGTCCAGCTGTTCAGTGTACATATGTATAGTGGGCATGCATAGAACTTTTTTTCAAGTGTTGACTCTGTCACTGCTAAAATGAAACGGACTTACGAAGGATAAAGATAATGTTCTTTTCTAATTCTAGAGAGAGAGAGAGGAGTAATCGAGTGACATCAAAATTCAAAATCAATCAAATCGCTTTGAACAAGATCTTTTAAATTATCGATTTATTTATTTTTCTCAAGAAAAAATCATTTGGATAGAGTCTTACATCATTATCATTGGATTTCTAAGGGAGTGTTCAAAAGAAAATCCACAATAATACTTTTACCATTAGTATATCAATAATTGAGTAAATGCGTTTAGGCCACAACTTGTAAGCGTCAAACAATAATTCAAACTTGGATATTCATCTTTCATTATATCATTAAGAATTCTTTGAAAAAATATTTTCTTTTGCACGGATAACTTTTGGAAATGACCATTTAGATCCAGACATTTCTCCAAATTCACAAGATTCTGCATGATTTTATGTTTCATGAATCTATCCATTTTTAATCCTAACACTCTCACAGCTGACTGCAAACTAATTAACACATGCTAGAAGAAAGATTATTTCTACTTCGAGAATATTTCTAAAGAGAGGAACGTTAATCTACTAAAAATATATAACAAGAAAGACATTTTCGATTTCAAACATTTTTATTAGTTAATTACAACAACATATCACTCATTTTTCGCTTACTGATTCAACTTATTGTCCTGAATATATTTCTCTATTGCATTTAAAGCAGCTTGAAACTCGTGTATATGCATTATATTAAGTTTGCTGCAAAACATAACTGCTCCTTCAGTATGAGATTGCTCTATGATATCATACATCTTGCATACATCTCATCCTGTCCGAGACTTAGTCGAGATCTTCATGTAATTTCTACTGCTACATCTGGTACTCTTGTCTTTGTATCACTGCTGCGGTTGCCAGCTCCGCTATCAACTTCTATTAGTATTAACAAACTTATTATTTTTTGCAAGTGTGTCTTGTCAAACAAAAAGCCGATGATAAAGAGCATATTCAAACTGTTCTCTCTCATAATTCTACTTTCTTACTAGCATGAAACAAATTGAAAATCCAGCCTTATATTGGATATAGTTTTTACGGTTCGTTGCTAAGATCTTATGGCTGTATCCAAATGAGATTCTCATGGAAGTGTGCAAAAGAGATGTACCCTCTGTGCTATAGACAATCTGGTTGCTAGGAAAGATCCAATGACTGAATCTGGTTGCTAGGCAAACCGGTTATGCAAATTTTGTGCTCATCCGGTTATGCTAATACGATTTGGGGTGTGCTTTTTAGAGCCTCAGGGTGTAAGTTCAGAAGTATAATCATTTTCTAGAGCCCAAATAAAGGTGTAAGTTCTGGACCTGTTACAGAAACACTACTTCTTTGTCAAAACTCTTATTTTAAAGTAATACAAAACCTTAGCGTAAAGAGCGAGGTCTTGAGGAGGGGGGAGCCCCTTTCATATAAAGGATAATCTCTGTTAGATTCAAGTTTTAATCTTGTTCCTTACTTTCAGCTGAAAAACTTGTTTTGTTTACTTAATTTGCTCCTAGAATGTCCTACCCTTTCATACAAAATAATTGTTTAATCTAGATCGTCCATTGGTTAACAACATCTTAAGTTATACTACAACTATTAAAAGCGGATTCATTAGATTTTTTTAGGGAAGGATGCCGGAAGGCTCAAAATGTACGCTTATAGGCCCAAATCATCCACTTTTGACTTCAGCTTTAATCAGAAGGAGAATATGTCTCCTAGCCTCGTTTGGAGGAATATACTTGGGCTCAGGAGTGCTGAGGAGAAGCTAGCCTGTTATTCCGAAAACGGATGTTGTTAACAGGAAACGGTAGGTTTTTAGGATTGGAGAATCGCAATAAGAATTTTAACTCTTAAAGATAAGATAACACTGAATATGCCATTAAAACATTGATTAATTGCATAAAAATACAAGATTTCAGATGCAAATGAAAAACGGCGTGAAGTTTCAACGAAGAGAAGTATTTGTGAAGTGTACTACAACCCCTTCTAGCTTCCGCTCTGTAAGCCGAAGTTAAGTTTTCTTTTCTCAATGCTTCAAAAATAAATGCTCTGAAACAAGGTCAATGTCACAAAATTAGCTTTTTACGCGGATGATAAGGCTCATTCAGTTTCATTACTTTAATTTTAATGTATAACATCGCTCCTTACTTTTATTTGAAAAGACTTTTGGTACTTACGCGTTTTCTCGACAAATCTAGAGAAATAAAGTTCGGTTAATCATAATGAAATATACTAAAATACGATGAAAACATAATACTTTTGTAACAAAATTATGGAAACTAAAAAAAAAAAATTAAGTAAAGCAAGCCGCCCAAGAACGTATTATACTAAATACCTAACATAACCTAACCAAAATACTAACTCTATATATTAAATGTTTAATTAAAATATAGCTTCAGTGTAGTTTGTTTCAGTGAACCTAAGCTAATTGTCTCCGTATATAGTATGGTAAACCGGTTTTTAGTAGCAAAATTCTTGAGCGTAGTCGGGATAACACGTAAATACCAGACTTTTTCTCTCATTTATAAAAAATAAAAGCGCAAAGTTGACTTATATAATTTGAATTCTACATACTATTCTAGTAGCAGAATCGGAGCGTTTCGAGAAAATGCATCACAAATTCTCGTCGACGTTCAACAAGCCTTGGTCAAATTATCCAATACTTTATTTACATTTTTCGCATAGGATTTCTTTTCAACTGAATGGTAAACTGAAATAATCAAAAATAAATGATCCCAAATAAAAGATATTTAAGTATCCATTAACAAGTCACAAAATGAATTCACTAAAATGATAACTGCCGAAAGTTAAAGACTCTTGAGACATAGCTTTTGCGCTCAGGAATGTTGTAGAGTCCATCAGTAGACATAAACAAGAGTAACAATTTATGACTAAATTTCTTAATAAATTAATACCATTTTTAAATGTACATTTTCAAGTACATACTAAGGTGTTTGGGGCTCCGTACCTGTGCCACACCCTCATTCCCTGATATCTTGAAGCGTTTAGCTTCTTTCTAAAATTTCTCATATTTTCCATATAATTGTATTTTTTAGGGTTTTTAGGTTTCATAGTAATTTCTGATCACTTGTAAAAAAAAAAAGGTTTTCCACCCTGAGTGAAGATCAATTTATTCCACAAGATTTCCAAAGTGGACTTAACATGAAAATGCTGCAATCATAGGACTGTTCGGAACAAATTTGGAACAAATATTCAATGTGAGTTTTTTTTTAACTAAGTTTACTTAAAAATATGAATAGCTACTAGTTGGTTTGCCAAATAGTTTAAGAATCGTGCAGAATTCAAATGTAATAAAGCTGATAGAATATTGGATATTTTCAGTATAATATAGCATAATAATAAATTACTCATGGGAGTTAAATTTTGCCTTTGAAAATATTTTTAGTTAAACTGGTTCTGCATTACTAAGTTCAGAAAATTTCAAGTTGTTTAATCTAGATTACTATCCATACATATATATATATATATATATATATATATATATATATATATATATATATATATATATATATATATATATATATATATAAATATATATATACTAGCTGTTGGGGTGGCGCTTTGCGCCACCCCAACACCTAGTTGGTGGGGCGCTTCGCGCCCCCCCAAGCCCCCCCGCGCGCGTAAGTCGTTACGCGCCATATTAGTTATGCGCCATTGTAGTTGTGTCCCTGTGTCCCACCTGTTAATATAGATAGATTTATATATGTGTTTCAAACTACGCAAAAATTGCGAATAAACAACATTCTTGGCTTTCCCATTGTCTGTGCATATGCAAAGCCGTATGTACTAATAATGACGTCATATACAAACAATCTTTTTACAAACAAACAAACATGCATCCACATAACTCGTTTTTATATAGATAGATAGATAGATAGATACAATACAAATTAACTGCGTAAAACTTGCGAATAAACAACATTCTTGGCTGTCCAATTGTCGCTGCATATAAATTTATTGTCAGGTTTACCGACCCTCGAACATGCAACGTACAATTGTCCATGGGAAAAACAATCAGGATTAAGATCTATACCACATTTTTCTAATGATTGACCTTGAGCTTTGTTAATGGTGATTGCAAATACTAATGGAATTGGGAATTGCAATCTTTTAAATTGAAAAAGCAGATCCGTTGGAATCATGGGAATGCGAGGAATAAGAACAGCCTCACCCTCATAAGGTCCTGTCAAGATTGTGGCCTCTATTAGGTTTTCCATTGTTTTTTTTTACGGCAAGTCGCGTGCCATTGCAAAGCTTTGGTGGGTTGATATTTCTTAAAAGTATTATTGGTACGCCTATTTTTAGTTGTAGCACGTGTGGTGGAAACCCTGAAGGATCTATGGAATTTAAAAATTCAGATGGATAATTAACCGCTTCATTTGGTTCCAAAACTGTGTCGACTGACTTGTAAAGGACTGCCTGTTCTCGAATCTTGCTCAAAACAATATTGTTGATTTCGTGGAAGTCTATATTTTTGGGTGCGAGAATCGCTCTTTCACTTAGCCATTTATTATTATTATAATTTTTTAGAATATTCGGAAATACTTTTTCAATCAATTCATTTTTGGACGTCACTAAATTACAGAAATCAGCAGGTAGTTGTATACGTCCTGAAATTGAGTCTACTGTTTGACCAGAGTCATCGTTTTGCAATCGGACACGCATATTTGTAGTTAATTTTAATATTTTTACGTGTGCCTATAAATTAGAATTTTTTTGGCAAGCATTCATTTCGTCTGCAGGAGTTAAACTACGTAAAAATTGCGAATATACAACATTCTTGGCTTTCCCATTGTCTCTGCATATACAAAGCCGTATGTACTAATAATGACATCATATGCAAACGCTCTCTTTACAAACAAACAAACATGCATACATACAACTCGTTTTTATATAGATAGATAGATAGATAGATAGATAAAATACAAATTAACTGCGTAAAACTTGCGAATGTACAACATTCTTCGCTGTCCAATTGTCGCTGCATATAAATAGATTGTCAGGTTTACCGACCCTCGAACATGCAACGTACAATTGTCAATGGGAAAAACAATCAGTATTAAGATCTATACCACATTTTTCTAATGATTGACCTTGAGCTTTGTTAATGGTGATTGCAAATGCTAATCGAATTGGGAATTGCAATCTTTTAAATTGAAAAGGCAGATCCGTTGGAATCTTGGGAATGCGAGGAATAAGAACAGCCTCACCCTCAAAAGGCCCTGTTAAGATTGTGGCCTCTATTAGGTTTTCCATTGTTTTTTTTACGGCAAGTCGAGTGCCATAGCAAAGCTTTGGTGGGTTTATATTTCTTAAAAGTATTATTGGTAGGCCTATTTTTAGTTGTAGCACGTGTGGTGGAAACCCTGAGAATAACATCTCGAGGTAAAAACTGATCACCGACCATAACGATGGCCACTTCGTCGATAGTTGGAGCATTGTATCTACGCACATGTTGGCCAGGAGGCGTTTTGTCAGAGGAAATAACAATTTTATGCGTATAAGTAGGCATCACATCGATGGCTGTTTTGAACAGACGCACTAAATTATTATTTTCGTGGAAAAGATGTTGTAATTGGGAAACGATTGTCCTTTCAATGTTGGGAGAAATTTCGCAACGTGCATTCAATTCAGAATTTCTATCACTGATGAAGTACAATTGTAAAAATTTATGATTCTCGCCTGAGAATGGTAGAAGAGACCCTGCTCTATGATAAATTTGCCCTTTTACTTTGAAAGTAGACATAAATTGATCTGGATTTTCAATTTGGGCTCCAAACGACGTCATTTGGAAACATGAGTTGTATTTTCTGATTCATTTATATTCCTTATGTCCCGGTGTCCCGGTCGTCATTTATATCCCCAGGTTTTATATCCCGCTTATTTTTCAGTTTTTTCCTTTTTTTTAGTTTTTTTTTACTTTTTTAGTTCTTTTAGTTTTTACCTTTTTTAGTTTTTTTTAGTTTTTTAGATGAAATTTTTTTTTAGTTTTTTTCCTTTTTTTCTTTTTAGTTTTTTTATTGGTTTTTACTTTTTTTTAGCTTTTTATCTTTTTTATTTTTTTTTAATTTTATTTTTAATTTTATTAGTATTCTTTTTCTCTTCTATTTTTCATTTTTCCTTTTTTTTTAGTTTTTTTTTAGTTTTTAGTTTTTTAAGTTTTTTCATTTTTTTAGTTTCTTTAGTTTTTTTAGTTTTTCGGCTTTTTTATTTTTTTATTAGTTTTTAGTGTTTTTTGTAGTTTTTGCCTTTTTTTAGTTTTTTCAGTTTTTTTTTTTAGTTTTTTACCTTTTTTAGCCTAACCAGGATTTGAACCTGGGACCTTCATTCTCCGTTCTGACACCCTCTCTCACCGAGTGACTACTCCAGCATGTCACCCCAACACCTAGTTGGTGGGGGCGCTTCGCGCCCCCCCCAAGCCCCCCCGCGCGCGTAAGTCGTTACGCGTCATAATAGTTACGCGCCATTGTAGTTGTGTCCCTATGTCCCACCTGTGAATATAGATATATATATATATATATATATATATATATATATATATATATATATATATATATATATATATATATATATATATATATATATATATATATATATATATATATATATATATATATATATATATATATATATATATATATATATATATATGGTTTTAACTACGTAAAACTTGCGAATATACAACATTCTTTGCTGTCCCATTGTCTTTGCATATAAATAGATTGTCAGGTTTACCGACTCTTGAACATGCAACATATAATGGTCCATGGGAAAACAATCTGTATTCAGATCTATACCTCATGATTCTAATGATTGCCCTTGAGCTTTGTTGATGGTGATTGCTAATCGACCATTCCCTGTCCCAGTGTCCCGGTCGTCATTTACATCCCCCTGTTTCCCCCGGTGTCCCCGTTGTAGTTGTGTCCCTGTGTCCCGGTCGTCATTTATATTCCCTGTGTCCCGGTCGTCATTTGTATCCCGGTGTCCCGGTCTGTATATACATTCGTTTTTTAGTTTTGTTTTTCTCCTTTATTTTTTTCCTTTTTTTTTCTTTTTTAGCTTATTTAGATTTTTAGATTTTTTAGTTTTTTTATTAGTTTTTAGTTTTTTTTTCTTTTTAGTTTTTTTGTCCCGGTCGTCATTTATATCCCCCTGTTTCCCCCGGTGTCCCCGTTGTAGTTGTGTCCCTGTGTCCCGGTCGTCATTTATATTCCCTGTGTCCCGGTCGTCATTTGTATCCCGGTGTACCGGTCTGTATATACATTCGTTTTTTAGTTTTGTTTTTCTCCTTTATTTTTTTCCTTTTTTTTCTTTTTTAGTTTATTTAGATTTTTAGATTTTTTATTTTTTTTATTAGTTTTTAGTTTTTTTTTCTTTTTAGTTTTTTTGTAGTTTTTACCTTCTTTTTAGTTTTGTTAATTTTTTGTTTTACTTATGTCCTGGTCGTCATTTATACTCCCTGTGTCCCGGTGCTTTGTTGATTGCTAATCGAACATTCCTTTTGTCCTGGTCGCTTTCTCTTTGAGTGTCGTCATTTATTTTTTTCTTTTTTAGTTCTTTTAGTTTTTACCTTTTTTAGTTTTTTTTAGTTTTTTAGATGAAAATTTTTTTTAGTTTTTTCCTTTTTTTCTTTTTAGTTTTTTATTGGTTTTTACCTTTATGTTAGCTTATTTTTCAGTTTTTTCCTTTTTTTTTATTTTTTTTTTATTTTTTATTTTTTTTAGTTTTTTACCTTTTTTAGTTTTTTTTAGTTTTTTTAGTTTTTTTAGTTTTTTAGCTTTTTTACTTTTTTTATTAGTTTTTAGTTTTTTTGTAGTTTTTGCCTTTTTTTAGTTTTTTCAGTTTTTTTTTAGTTTTTTATTGGTTTTTACCTTTATTTTAGCTTATTTTTCAGTTTTTTCCTTTTTATTAGTTTTTTTTTTAGTTTTTAGTTTTTTTAGTTTTTTACCTTTTTTTAGTTTTTTTAGTTTTTTTAAGTTTTTTAGCTTTTTTATTTTTTTTATTAGTTTTTAGTTTTTTTGTAGTTTTTGCCTTTTTTTTAGTTTTTTTAGTTTTTTAGCTTTTTTATTAGTTTTTAGTTTTTTTTGTAGTTTTTGCCTTTTTTTAGTTTTTTTAGTTTTTTAGCTTTTTTATTTTTTTTATTAGTTTTTAGTTTTTTTTGTAGTTTTTGCCTTTTTTTAGTTTTTTCAGTTTTGACGTCACCTGATCCAGTTTTTTCAGGTGACGTCACCTGATCCACGATCCACAGATCCACAGACAACTTATTTTTATATATATAGATAGTTTTTTTTTTTACTTATGTCCTGGTCGTCATTTATACTCCCTGTGTCCCGGTGCTTTGTTGATTGCTAATCGAACATTCCTTTTGTCCTGGTCGCTTTCTCTTTGAGTTTCGTCATTTATTTTTTTCTTTTTTAGTTCTTTTAGTTTTTACCTTTTTTAGTTTTTTTTAGTTTTTTAGATGAAAATTTTTTTTAGTTTTTTCCTTTTTTTCTTTTTAGTTTTTTATTGGTTTTTACCTTTATGTTAGCTTATTTTTCAGTTTTTTCCTTTTTTTTTAGTTTTTTTTTATTTATTATTTTTTTTAGTTTTTTACCTTTTTTTAGTTTTTTTAGTTTTTTTAGTTTTTTTAGTTTTTTTAGTTTTTTAGCTTTTTTACTTTTTTTATTAGTTTTTAGTTTTTTTGTAGTTTTTGCCTTTTTTTAGTTTTTTTCAGTTTTTTTTTAGTTTTTTATTGGTTTTTACCTTTATTTTAGCTTATTTTTCAGTTTTTTCCTTTTTTTTAGTTTTTTTTAGTTTTTAGTTTTTTTAGTTTTTTACCTTTTTTTAGTTTTTTTAGTTTTTTTAAGTTTTTTAGCTTTTTTATTTTTTTTATTAGTTTTTAGTTTTTTTGTAGTTTTTGCCTTTTTTTTAGTTTTTTTAGTTTTTTAGCTTTTTTATTAGTTTTTAGTTTTTTTTGTAGTTTTTGCCTTTTTTTAGTTTTTTTAGTTTTTTAGCTTTTTTATTTTTTTTATTAGTTTTTAGTTTTTTTTTGTAGTTTTTGCCTTTTTTTAGTTTTTTCAGTTTTGACGTCACCTGATCCAGTTTTTTCAGGTGACGTCACCTGATCCACGATCCACAGATCCACAGACAACTTATTTTTATATATATAGATAGTTTTTTTTTTTTACTTATGTCCTGGTCGTCATTTATACTCCCTGTGTCCCGGTGCTTTGTTGATTGCTAATCGAACATTCCTTTTGTCCTGGTCGCTTTCTCTTTGAGTTTCGTCATTTATTTTTTTCTTTTTTAGTTCTTTTAGTTTTTACCTTTTTTAGTTTTTTTTAGTTTTTTAGATGAAAATTTTTTTAGTTTTTTCCTTTTTTTCTTTTTAGTTTTTTATTGGTTTTTACCTTTATTTTAGCTTATTTTTCAGTTTTTTCCTTTTTTTTAGTTTTTTTTTTATTTTTTATTTTTTTTAGTTTTTTACCTTTTTTTAGTTTTTTTAGTTTTTTTAGTTTTTTAGCTTTTTTACTTTTTTTATTAGTTTTTAGTTTTTTTTGTAGTTTTTGCCTTTTTTTAGTTTTTTCAGTTTTTTTTTTTAGTTTTTTATTGGTTTTTTCCTTTATTTTAGCTTATTTTTCAGTTTTTTCCTTTTTTTAGTTTTTTTTTAGTTTTTAGTTTTTTTAGTTTTTTACCTTTTTTTAGTTTTTTTAGTTTTTTTAGTTTTTTTAGTTTTTTAGCTTTTTTATTTTTTTTATTAGTTTTTAGTTTTTGCCTTTTTTTAGTTTTTTTAGTTTTTTAGCTTTTTTATTAGTTTTTAGTTTTTTTGTAGTTTTTGCCTTTTTTTAGTTTTTTTAGTTTTTTAGCTTTTTTATTTTTTTTATTAGTTTTTAGTTTTTTTTGTAGTTTTTGCCTTTTTTTAGTTTTTTCAGTTTTGACGTCACCTGATCCAGTTTTTTCAGGTGACGTCACCTGATCCATCCATCCACAGACAGACAGACAACTTATTTTTATATATATAGATATACATTACCTTCCTCCCACAGGAGAAACAGGTTTCTGCTCACTCCCCTGTATCCTAAAGTAAAGATTTTTCATTAGGCAATTTTTATGAAGTCTATTCTAGGTGCAAAAGAAAAAAATTATCATACTAATACTCACAAAGAAATAACAAACAATTCTAGACATTTATGTATAAGAATTAAAAAGAGCAATTATTTTCAAACAGTTCGTGGTAACGAACTGTAGTAAGCAGCGACCCGGCTCAATAGTAACCGAAACTCAAAAAACGGAATTTTTATTACAATAGCTACATCAAAAGGATCGCATTTTAATGCCGATTTTAAATATATAAGTTTCATTAAGTTTAGACTTACCCATCAAAAGCTACGAGCCTGAGAAAATTTGCCATATTGTAGAAAATAGGTAGAAACGCCCATAAAAAGTCATAGAATCTTAACGAAAATCACACCATCAGATTCAGTGTATCAGAGAACCCTACTGTAGAAGTTTCAAGCTCCTATCAACAAAAATGTGGAATTTTGCATTTTTTGCCACAAGACAGATCACGGGCGCGTGTTTATTTATTTTTATTTTTTTTAAGGGGTAATCGTATTGACCCAGTTGTTCTAGAATGTTGTGAGAGGGCTCATTCTAACGAAAATTAAAAGTTTTAGGGCCCGTTTTAAGTGACCAAAAAAAATTGGAGGGTACCTAACCTCCTCCCACACTAATCTTTTTCCCAAAGTCACCGGATCAAAATTCCGAGATAGCCATTTTATTCAACATAGTCGAAAAACCTAATAAATATTTCTTTGAGGACGACTTACTCCCCATAGTCCCCGTGGGAGGGGCTGCAAGTTACAAACCTTGACCAGTGTTTCCATATAGTAATGGTTATTGGGAAGTGTACATACGCTTTCAGGGGGATGTTTTTGGTTGGGAGGAGGGGTTGAGGGGACAGGGTTACGCGGGGGGAACTTTCCATGGAGGAATTTATCAAGGGGGAAAAAATTTCCATGAGGAGGGCGCAGGATTTTTTAGCATTCTTTTTAAAGAACAATGAAAAATAGAATATGAAAAAGTTTTTTTTTCAACTGAAATAAGGAGCAGCATTAAAACTTAAAATGAACAGAAATTATTATGCATATGAGGAGTTCACTTCCTCCTAATACCTCACTCTTTAGGCTAAAGTAATTTTATTAATTTCAACCGTTTATTCTACGGCCTTTGTGATTCAGCGGTCATTCTTAAGGAATTGGGACAGAATTTAAGCTTTAGTGTCAAGAGCGAGGTATTGACGAGGGGATGAACCCCCTCATATACGTAATAAAAACACACGAATATAGAAGTTCGTTACGTAAGTAAATTCGTAAGTTACGTTTAAAATTAAAAGTTCTAGTAGCCTTTTTAAATAACCAAAAAATTGGAGGGTAACTAGGCCTACTTCCCGCTCCTTTTTTCCCAAAATCGTCCGATTAAAACTATGAGGAAGCCATTTAGCCAAAAAAAAAAAAAAAATATGCAAATTACGTTTTAATTATTCATGTGCGGAGAGCCAAAATCAAAACATGCATTAATTCAAAAACGTTCAGAAATTAAATTTAAAAAAAGTTTTTTTAACTGAAAGTAAGGAGCGATATTAACACTTAAAACGAACAGAAATTACTCCGTATATGAAAGGGACTGTTCCCTCTTCAACGCCCCGCTCTTTACGCTAAAGTTTTTTACTGTTTTAAAAAGTAGAGTTGAGATAAAGTCAAACTTTAGCGTAAAGAGCGGGGTGTTGAGGAGGAAACAGTCCCTTTCATATACGGAGTAATTTCTTTTCGTTTTAAGTCTTAATATCGCTCCTTACTCTCAGTTAAAAACTTTTTTTTATTTAATCTTTTTTCAAAACCACTCTCGAATTCACCTCACTGTGGGTCATTATTTTGATAGCATTGTTTAAAAAAAAAAATCGTCGATATTAAAAAACTTGAACTTACTGACTTTCCCCAATCTTTGTTTTGCAGCAATGATCAGATCACCTTTGCCAACTAAATCCTTCAGTAATCTACACTATTTCTCGTGTAGAGAAATAGATTGGGGACAAGGTCCTAAAAAAAATGAAGCCAGAAAATGATTGGTTTGTAAATTATACCTGAAACTTCTTGGGTCAAGTGGACCCGAAACGCATTTTTTTCTTATGTTCACCTGAAAATGACACTTTAAAAAAATAATCAAACTTTTTCAGAGCGGCTCGAAACTTGAGAACGCAAGTCCCTGGCTTAGCGGATCCTAACACACAGAAAATGTTTTTATCTGTAGACAAGTTTACAAGTTACAAGTTTTTTAACTGAAAGTAAAGAGTGACATTAAAACTTAAAACGAACAGAAATTATTCCGTGTATGAAAAGGGCTGTCCCCTCCTCAACTCCCTGCTTTTTAAGCAAAAGTTTTTAATTGTTTTAAAAAGTAGAAAATGTCAAAAAAAACTTTAGCGTAAAGAGCAGGGCGTTAAGGAGGGGACAGCCCCTTTCATATTCGGAGTAATTTCTGTTCGTTGTAAGTTTTAATGTCACTCCTTACTTTCAGTTAAAAAACTCGTTTTTGTTAATTCAATTTTTGAACGTTTTTGAATTAATGCAGCTTTGGATTTTGGCTCATCGTACATGATAATTATAACGAAATTTGCACATTAATTTTTGATTTTTTCGCGAAATGGCTTTCTCAACGTTTTGATCGAACAATTTTGAGAAAAAAAGGGGTGAGGGAGGAGACCTAGTTGCCCTCCAATTTTGGTTACTTAAAAAGGCAACTAGATCTTTTTATTTTATTTTTTTACTAACGTTTTTATTAGTAATAAATATAAATAACTTAAAAATTAACTTCCGTAAGGAACTTCTATATTTTTATTACGCATATGAGGAGATTCGCCCCCTCGTCAATATCACGCTCTTTAAATTTTGTCCAAATTCTTTAAGAATGACCCCTGAATCACAAAGGCCTTAGAATAAATATTTGAAATTACTAAAAATACTTTAGTTTAAAGAGCGAGGTATTGAGGAGGAGATGAAACCCCTTATTTACATAATAATTTATGGTTCGTTTTAAGTTTTAACGCTGCTCCTTACTTCCAGTTTTTATTTATTTTGTCATTGTTTTTTTAAGTAATGCTAGAAATTCCTGCACCCCCTTCATTGAAATTCTCTTCCCTCATGATAAATTCCTCCATGGAAATATACTCCCACGTAACCTCCTCCTTCCGAGCCACCCATCTCTCCCCCAATGCGAGAGAATCTCCCTGAAAACGCCTATACACTTCCCAATAACCATTATTATATGTAAACAACGGTCAAAGTTTGTAACTTGCAGCCTCTCCCCCGGGGACTATGGAGGATTAAGTCGTCCCCTAAGACTTATCTATTAGGTTTTTTGACTATGCTGAACAAAATTGGCTCTCCCAAAATTTTGATCCGGTGACTTTGGAGAAAAAATGAGCGTGAGAGGGGGCCTAGGTGCCCTCCAATTCACTTAAAAAGGGGACTAGAACTTTTAATTTCCCTTAGGATGAGCCCTCTTGCGACATTCTAGGACCACTGGGTAGATACAATCACTCCTGGAAAAAAAAATAAACACGCATCCGTGATCTGTCTTCTGGCAAAAAACACAAAATTCCACATTTTTGTAGAAAGGAACTTGAAACTTCTACAGTAGTGCTCTCTGATACGCTGAATCTGATGGTGTGATGTTCGTTCAGATTCTATAACTTTTAGGGGGTATTTCTCCCTGTTTTCCAAAATAAGGCAGATTTTCTCAGGCTCGTAGTTTTTGAATGATAAAACTAAACTTAGTGAAACTTATGTATTTAAAATTAGCATTAAAATAAGATTCTTTCGATGTAACTATTGTTATCAAAGTTCCGTTTTTTAGAGTTTCGGTTACTATTGAGCCGGGTTACTCCTTACTACAGTTCATTACCTTGAAGTGTTTGATTATCGAACGGGCAAAATGATCCATATATTTTTTTTCGGGGGGGGGGAGCCATGAGTCCCACTTCAACAACTGAGCCAAAAATTTTGTTGTCCCTGATCACTTTGAAACTCACAGTCGTATTTCCCCAGGCTAAGAAAAATTTAATATAAGCACAAGTTTTCTTAAAGGCACGGTCCCCCCAAAATGGGGACCCCTACTATTGACCCCTCCCCCCCCAAAAAAATATAATGAGCTCAAAACTTATATTCTTAACTCATGGAGCCAAGAGGACCTAATGCACAAGAAAAAAGAAACAAACATTGGTTTCCTCAAAAAACTGCCGAAAATCTTCTTTTTTTAAATTCCTTAAATTGCACCAGTAAATTCCTAGGCAACGGGAGCCAATGTACTAAGTAAATTTAGATTGGAGGGTTGACCCCTCTTAAAATTAGGCAAAAAACAATATTTCTGATTAAAAAAAAAATCTGAAACTAAATCGAATACAATTTTGCCCGACTAAAGGATTTTTAACTGATACTAATAAAAAAAAAATTCGATTAACTTGGAACTTTCATCTGTATTTCATTGGGCCAAAAGTACCCCGAGTCAGCAAAAGGAAAAGAAAAACACACTGGTTTGTCCAAGATTGGGGCCAAAAACGGCAAATAAACCCTTTTTTCTGAACAGATTGAAATTTAAAACCACAAGTCTCAAAGCTAGGTGGACCCGTTGTACGAGAAAAATTCTGGGTTGCAGGTACGGTTCCCCACATTAAATGAAACCAATAAAAGGGCATTAGTTTCCTAATTAGCTTTAAACGTTTATGGATTGTTGCCCTGGGCCAAGGAGAATGTATATTATTGTTGGGGGGTCTTTTTAAGAGAAATGAGCAAAAAACAGAGATAAATCCCAGGGCCAAGTGGAACTTAACTTAAGAAAATGTGTCCCGCCAATTAGAGCTAAAAAAGGGAGGATATTTATTTCGAACGCATATTTGGAAAACAATACATAGATGTTTTCAAAGGGGCTTGGGAGTTAAATTCAGACAGGACCACAAGTACCTTAACAAACACTTGGTGGTATCGGTTCATGGCTATCAGAGATTGGCCTTAAATGTGTTCCGTCTCTTAAAGGCTTGGAATCTACAGGGCATGTGGACAGGGCTGGATAGACCCAACAAAGATAATAATTTGAAGTTTGGTTGTATACCTGAAACTGGACCAACTATTTTGTTTTCTCCAACTGGTTTAAACTTACAGGGCGCAGAGAAGGTAACAAAGAAATATCAATGAAGACAAAACAGTTGAAAGTGGTTTGTTGTTTTGAATCGTGACGCTCAAAACAGGCCACATTTGTTTTTGTTTCTCCGATTGGTTTTCAACTTTGGGCGAATACACAAGACAAAGCGAAACTAACACGAGAAAAAGTTTTGAAAAAAAAAGGCTGTTTGGTTTGTGACTCAGCTAAACGGGCAAACACTTTTGTTTTCCTCAATCTGTGGGAAACTTTCAGAGTACATAGACTGAACGTCCCAAATCGGTTGCAACGATTCACGGCACAAGATAAAATGGGCCTGTTTTTAGTTGATCTGTTTAAAAATCTTTGGAATGTAGGCAGAGCCAAAAAAACCTCCTTTAATACAGAAAATTAAGGAAACAAATCTAGTAGCACTGATTCATGTGGGTCCAAATATTTTATGGCGACCAAACAAAATTCTTTTTTTACAAACAACCCCGACATACATTTATAAAATAAAATTAAGTACAGTTACATTTTTAAAATAAATAGTTATAAAAATAGTCGTAAAAAAGTTGTAAAAAAATACAGTTAGGACCACCGTCCTAACTGTATGTTAGGACCTTTCTAAAGGCCAGAGCGTCACTTGCGCTTTACTGAACACAAAACACATTGAAAAAAAAATCATCACTATGATATTAACAAAATCTAAAATTTCCGAGACTTCCAGGAATTAACCTCATTTTGATCTAAACATAAAATCAATTTTCATTAATCTTAAGAGAATGAAAATTTCGTTAAATATTTTTCCGCAACGCTGCTGTAAAAAACAAAAAAAAACGGAAAGTGTTTCATTATATTTGCTTATCGCAGAATGTAAGTTAGTTGTTATGTGTAATATAAACCTATTGGATTACCTTAGCTCTAACATAACAGACAAGGTTAGGCCCTACATTGAAAAAATTGCATAAAGTTTTATCCGCACATGTTAAAATTTCTTTTTGTAGGCTATCAACGTTCTTTATGCTTGAATGAAATGTAATCAAATGGAGAGGTTATAAGAAATAAATTGTGTTTTTAAAATCTTAAAATCAAATTGAAAGTCATTAACGTTATTTTTCTGAAATAAAAAAAAACATTTGTTTTGATCGTTTTGAAATTTAAAGACAAGAAATACTCATACGCTAAACTTCTGTTAATTCCCAAAGATATTAATATACTAGCTTTGGATTGCGATTTCAAGGTTGAAAGCCTGAATCCGGAATTTTTGGTTTCAGTAAAACCCACGTGTCTACTACAAAAGGGAAAAAAAGTGTTATGATTTAGACCCCCTCTTTACCATCAATGACTTCTGTATGTTTTAAGCTTGATAGCCTACTTGCTTTCTCATTCTTTTTTTAAGAGGTCTTTTTCATATAATGAATGTAAAGGACACTAACCAACTTTATGAGATGAAGAATATGACAGACGAAATTTGGCAATTAGCTGTAATAGGGTAATCATTGTAGGTATTTTGAATCCACAAACGTTTGCGGGTACATACCATCTCCATGAATCTTACTTCATCATTTATCCTTCACACGTCGTCAAAATCATTTACTTATTCAACCCATTCAAGGTACGTAGGCTATTTTTCTTTACACCTCAATGGCTACATGCTGTTTCGGTGACATCGGCTTCATTTCTAATAGACCATTAAGCCTGTATAGCAGACATTATGGTGATTGCCGAATCTGGTGGTCTATACTAGGGTGGTATGTGATGGGAATTTTACATTATTCATAAGCAACCTTTGAATGACTCCGCCCCTTCCTATTATTCTATTGCAACATTATGTTTATAAATACTTCCGCAATTATTTCTAGTAACGTACATTTTGGAATATTTGGATTAACTATTCTGGCAGCTCGTGATTATGAAATATCGGCATGCATTTATTTTCCCTTCATTTTAACTATTTTTATTCATTGTTTTTGTTTTACAAATGACCTGCTGCCACTTATGTCTTGAGATTTTACATTAATATTATTATATAATACTATCACGCTCTTTGAATAAAGTCAATGAAAATTCGGTGATGTCATTTGAGGATATATGATCTCATAAAAATAAATATGTGATGAGAGAGAAAGCAACAAATTATTCAAGAAAGAATCAACAACTCTTATGATAAACACAGACGCGTGTGCAGGAACCGTTTCGGGAGGAGGAGGGTGGTGGTGGTAGAAAATAAAAAATTTTAATTTACAGTTTGACTATGAAGTGCCAAGAAATTCGGGAAAATATAGGATTTTGGGGAGAGCCTGGACCTCGACTTCGCTTCCTGTGCGTACATCCCTGGATAAATCCCCAACTTGTCAACGCCATTTTATCTATATCTTGTATCAACTAAAAATATTTGTGAAGTTAAATTGAATAACATTAAAATTAATGATTAAAATTAATATTCATTAAAAACAAATGGAAATAAATGATTTTTAATTGTTTAGTGATTTTAGAAAACATTTCATTAGACTAGTTAGATAATTCAACTGATTCATGTATTGAAACACTAAAATTAGCTTACAATTTGTTCAAATATAAAAATGCTTTATTAGGCTAATTCAATTTTGTTTTAATAAAATTTAACCGTTCGGAATAATGCTTCGCAAAAACAGCACAAATTTTGAGAAAAAATTACTGTTTTTTCCTTTTCTTCCCCAATGCCATACAAACGATTTTACAGTTGAATAAGTGGAGGAGGGA
This sequence comes from Artemia franciscana, assembly GCF_032884065.1. NCBI lineage: Eukaryota > Metazoa > Arthropoda > Branchiopoda > Anostraca > Artemiidae > Artemia > Artemia franciscana. The sequence goes on along the minus strand of NC_088867.1, from coordinate 21,394,117 downwards.
AATCATTTATTTTAATGGAAGGAGGGGTCGCCTACGAGAAGAAAATGGCTTTTTAGTTGTTATTCAACTGAAAGTGATAATTTTAATGTAACTTTGTAATACACCGTCGCAAAAAACGTTAAAATGAAATAAAAATCGCTGTTGCTTAGGAAAATCTTTGAGAGCCATTATTTTTTTTTTCACGAAAAAAAGGATGTTCCTAAATGTATAGACACGTCATCCAAGACTAAAAGGTAATAGAAAAAAAAAACAATCAGTCAATCTAGTAGTAACGTATAATTTTTTCAAAGCCAGGTATCATACCTAGGCTACACATCAAATACATACACAATCAGTTCTGCCTTATGAAATTTAATTTGTTTAGACACAAATATAAAACATATAACTACCCATTCATTTCCCAGCATCAACTATTCTTCAAGGGTTTTATGAGTTGTAATCATAGTCATTTAAAATATTTAAGCGTGGCGGACAGAATTTCAGGGCGGAACCTTGCGCCACTAGAACAAACTAGTGTGTCGTATTAGATTGCGTCCTTTGGCAATTTGAATCAAAGTCGTGTCTAGCACGGTTATTAGCGATTTACTCATGCTACTGTGTTACGACACATTAAGAGCTAACCTGCTGCGTTTAATCTCGGTTTAAACAACCTATTTCCTATTGAAACAAAATCACTCAAGTGTTATACAACACTTTAATTGTGTATTTACTTTGAGTTAGCTGTCAAATTTTTTTATTCTATTTCTAAAAAAAAAAAATTTCAGTAGCCACATTTTTCTATTTTATTTCTGCTTGAATTTACCATCTGTACAACATATGCATATTGTAGTGGCAAAATATTTTTGTCTGTTCATCCATATTCGATTGATCCGATCATTATATTTCAATTCCAAACACTTAGGGTCATATTTTATTTTGGACAGTCTTTAGTGTGTATGCTTTTACTCTCTCTCTCTTCTCTCTCTCTCTCTCTCTCTCTCTCTCTCTCTCTCTCTCTCTCTCTCTCTCTCTCTCTCTCTCGCTCTAAGATTGTATGGAAAAAGCACGGTCATATACTTATTTAGGGCTATTTTTGGGATCACAATGGGGGGGAAGGGGCAATATCACTCTGCTATACTTGGAAAGCGTCAATTGAAGAGCTAAATTCTACAAACATTTTGTTTATTAGTGTTTCCTTCAGAAGAGCTCTTCACATTGACAATTAATAATCATTTTCTCATAATTATGACGAAAATATAGTATGGTGGCCATTTATATTTTCCATATCTCTTAGTTTCACCTAGCACAACTAAAATAGTGCAAATTATAAAAACAAGCAACAATCTTACCCCTTCCCCAATAAAACGGTAAAAGAAAAACTTATTTACGTCTAAATCTATTCTCATACAGATAAAAAATGAACCAATTATTTATTTACGTATTTCCAGTGTGTCAAGAAATTTAAGTTAGGTTAAATTTAACCTAGGTTAAATTTAGATTTAAGTTTGTCGTCCAAAAGTTATATTTTCATGCAGTTTGCGCTTTCGCTTACTTTTGAATGATTGGCATATCTTATGATTTATCTATGAGTAATTAAATGCTCATGGTAATGCATTTTTGATATTGTTTGCTCAAATTGAATGGTATTACACATATTACTATTGAAGTTTATAGACAAGTGGATGCACCAAAGATTCAACGATCTTATTATGCGTTGTCCGTCGAAAAATCAGACTTGGTCACAACCAAAATTTATGTGTGCAAAGTTCTACAAAAAAAAGAGAAAAAAAACTGTGGCCTTCTTTAGAATCAGGTCAGGGGGATTTTCCCTCTAATCTCAACAGTCATGCTTATTGTAGTTTAACAATATTCAGTCGGTAGGCTAAGTTTCACTTCTTTTTTATATTCTGTTATATACCCGAAAAAGGAAAGAGCTGTTTCCTTTGTGATACTACAACAAGCAAGCATTTAAATGAGGGTATTCCCAAACAGTTTAGGAAACTGATATGACAAAAATCTTTGCCGCAAAAATAATCAAATTAAAATTGAAAACTAATAACTATAAACTAAAACGAAAGTTCGGCCAATGGCATCAATCGGAGAAGGGGTTAAGTTGGGCATTTCTCCCCTAGATGTTAAAACGTACCTTTTGGTGACTATTTTAATTCAAAATGCCTTTATTTTTATTTCCGCTGAAAGAATATAAAAGCCACAAATTCCCCCTCACATTGAAAAATATATTGCCCCTACTAAATTTTGGCAAACTGGCCCCACTGATGAGTTCAACCGGATTCAGCAAAAGTAAAAATCAGAAAAAGCTTAATTTTAATTTACTGCCTTGAATTTTTCTTTTTTTAATTTAAAAGCTTTAATATTTGTTGTAGATAGTTAGATCGTTTCAATCGTTACAAAAGTTAGGGCTAGCGTTTTATACAAAACAAATGTCACTTCTTACAAAAAAAAAAAAAAAAAAAAAAAAACGTAGCCCACTATCTTGCCCTTTCGGTGAAAGTCGTTCTTTTATCTTCGATTTATGAAGCAACAGTTAAAAAAGAGGAACATACAGCAAAAGTTTTTATGCATGTTTTGCAATATGTTTTGGGACTTGGCTGGGTGACGCTAGAGGACACTAATTGCTTTTTCCCTTGGAGGTAGACTTGAAATTCTTCTCTGATCAATTGTTCATGCTGTTAGGGCTTACCTTTAGGCACTTATGGCTGTCCAACATCAGAAAAAAAGCCATATGTTCAATAGACGACATTTTTCGTTATCTTATCTGTTCTTTTTTCTTTTTTGGTCAAATCATGATTTCCAAATCGGATTGGAATCTGTCAAAGCCATTATAAAGAAGGTGATAAAGGTTTACTTGATGACTGCCAAAACAGAAACAAAGCTACGGTCAAAGCCCTATCCAAGAATAGGTGAAATGTCAGGGAGTTTTTGTTTAATTCGTAAAAAAAAAGTAACAAGAATACATACAAACAAATTTTGATATGTTTTTTGAAGTTTTTGTCCCCCCTCTCCCCCCCCGAGCAAAGGATACTTGGATAAAATCTTGGTTGCAGAGTTTTCCACACCAAGCAACTGTTTTTACTTCCCTGACACCATTTTACTTTTTTTCTTTTTTTGTATGGAATATGTGGTTTTTTTTTTTTTACTTTTCTTTGTATGTTTTGTTTGCGTTAAATTAGTTTATTTTCGTTTTTTTTTGTTGATAAAGGCTTCCGGGCTTGAACCCTAAATATTTGGATCTTTATAATAAATAGTGAAACATCTATTTTCTTAAATATTCAATGCGTTATTGAAAATTTATATCCGTTTTTCTATATTTTCAGTCCGTATTACTAGGAAATGGAAAAGTAGTGTAGGCTAAGAAACTATTAAACACAATAGCACAGGGAATTCAAACCGGTTTTAACTCAATATTCTGAAGAGAAAATAATGGGGGAGGGGAATTTTGTTGTTTTCAATAAAAATACCAAAAAAATTATCTTGGAAAATCAAGGAGAGGGGGCTGAAACGCTTAAAGGCAATAACACCCCACCCCACAATCGACACAATTAGTATTTTTCCATGGACAAAGAAAAAAAGTGAAAAAAAGTACAAAGAATATGGTCAAACATAGGGGGAATTAAGTAAGAATGGAACAAAAGTTCATTTCGGAAATTTGACCTCCTCTTAGCTTCAGCCAATCATCGAGGTCTTACATACAAATTAAAACTCAACCATTGTAAATTCAGGCTATGAACTACCTCTATACTCCCTAAATTCTTTGAACTTTAATTATTTTAAGGATCCCTTCCCTTCAGATAAAAATCAAAATCCTTTGAATTTTAAAGTTCTTGTTGTTACAAAATCCCTATTTTTTAAACATCATTAAAATTATAATTGTATTGAATAAAATGCTGCCATCTAGAAATGCAACGGATTACTATATTATTAAATATTTCCTGATTGTTCTAAAAAAAACTGTATCTTATCATATTAAATATCGAAGAAATGTGAGTATGCAAGATAGCTTTGGTTTATTCTATAACTGAATTTACCTTTGCTAAAACAACGATTATGACTTTTTGTAGAATTTTGTCATGATCAATAATCTCATATAACTTGTGACCTGTCCTTTCCCTCCTATGAAGCCAGAAAGTTTATAGAAGCACCTTTCTAATTGTTCCCTTAGCTCCATGATGTCTCACTCGAACACCTATCGACATTGTTGATTAAACACCAGACCAATTTCATTTAGTTCTGTTTCGTTATTCAATGTTTACGGTAATTCTACGGCTCGTAGAACCAAATCATTTACAGACACACGGCTATCAAACCATTCCACCACCATACCTCATATGTATTAAAATAAATCTTGACTTAGATTTCGCGCCCATTCCGTTACGGGAAATCTTATCCGCTATGCTTACTTAATCCACGATGGTTGTTTAAAAACTTCGGCGTTTTGGAACCCTTCAATTCTCGGATAGAGAGGCGTAAAATTTCAATCCTTGGCGTTAGGAAATGGATTTGCCGTTTTAGTTATGCCTCCTCGAAAAACTGTCAACACCTTGGGTATGGTTGAAAATCCGAGTAATTTTAATTGCTGTAAGTTGTTTCAAAGACAGCATACTCCAAAAAAATGACCCTACCCAAAATATATGGTTCAAAAGGCCACATAGAATAAATAATATGAGCAAACTGTTCCCAAGCCCCAAAAAAGGATGAATCGTTGAATATATTTTACATGAAATTACAATTATGTAATAATCTATCTATCGGTAGATAGATGCACCAATTTCCAAGGATTTATATTAAGGCCAGGAATTTTCAAGTGGCAAAGATTTAAAACTTAAAAAAAATCAGTCGTCTGTTTTACGCTCAAATTCTTGGTTTCTTTCGTTTTAATGCATTGTTTTCAAGACTCTGGGAAGCTAACTAGTCAAACAGTTCGGTAGTCAAACAACCCGGCTCAATAGTAACCGAAACTCTTAAAAACGAAATTGTGATACCAATGGTTACATCAAAAGAATCGCATTTTAATGCTGATTCTAAATATGTAAGTTTCATCAAGTTTAGTTTTACCCATCAAAAGTTACGAGCCTTAGAAAATTTGTCTTATTTTAGAAAATAGGGGGACACACCCACTAAAAGTCATAGAATCTTGACGAAAATCACACAATCAGATTAAGCGTATAAGAAAACCCTGCTGTAGAAGTATCAAGCTCCTATCTACAAAATTGTGGAATTTTGTATTTTTTGCCTGAAAACAGATCACGGATGCGTTTTTTTTTTTTTGTTTTTTTTTTGTTTTCCAGGAGTGATCGTATCGACCCAGTAGTTCTAGAATATCGCAAGTTCTAGTGCCCTTTTTAAGTGACCAAAAAAATCGCAGGGCATCTTGGCCCCCTCCCACGCTAATTTTTCCCAAAGTCTTCAGATCAAAATTTTGAGATAGCCATTCTGTTCAGCGTAGTCGAAAACTTAATTACTATTTCTTTGGGGACGACTTAATCCCCCACGGTCCCCAGGGGAGGGGCTGCAAGTTATAAACTTTGGCCTTACATATAGTAATGGTTATTATGAAGAGTGCAGACGATTTCGGGGGGACTTTTACGCGTTGGGGTTGGGGTGGATCGGAGGGAGGGGATTAAGTGGGAGAGTCTTTCCACAGAGGAATTTATCATTAGGGAAGAGAATTTCCATTAAAAGGGTAGAGGATTTTCTAGCATTATTAAAAAAAAACAATGAGAAAATAAATAATTTTTTTTCAACTGGAAGTAATGAGCATCATTAAAACTTAAACGAACATAAAATATTAAATATATAAGGGAGCTTGTCTTTTCCACAATACCTTGCTCTTTACGCTAAAGCATTTTTAGTAGTTTCAACTATTTATTCAAGGGCCTTTGTGATTCAGGGGTCATTCTGAAGGATTTGGGACAAAATTCAAGCTTTAGTGTAAAGAGCGAGGTATTGAAGAGGGGGCGAAACCCCTCATATACGTAATGAAAATACACAAATATAGAAGTTTGTTACGTAAGTTAATTCGTAAGGTACGTATGTGTACTACTAACAAAAACATTCGCAAAAACAAATCTAGTTGTACTTTTAAGTAACTAAAAATTGGAGGGCAACTAGGCCTCGTCCCCCACCCTATTTTTTTAATCAAAATCGTCCAATCAAAACTACGAGAAAGCCATTTAGCAAAAAAAATAAATAATATGCAAATTTCGTTTTAATTATTTATGTGCGGTGAGCCAAAATCAAAACATGCATTAATTCAAAAACGTTCAGAAACCAAATAACAAAATGTTTTTTTAACTGCAAGTACGGAGCGACATTAAAACTTAAAACGAACAGAAATTATTCCATTATATGAAAGGGGTTGTCCCCTCCTCAACGCCTCGCTCTTTAAGCTAAAGTTTTTTATTGTTTTAAAAAGTAGAGCTGTGAGAAAGAGCAAAACTCTAGCGTAAAGAGAGAGGCGTTGAGGAGGGGACAACCTCTTTCATATACGGAATAATTCCCGTTCGTTTTAAGTTTTAATGTCATTCCTTACTTGCAGTTAAAAAAAAACTTGTTTTTTTATATTTAATTTTAAGGGAAGCATGTTTTTCAAGGAAGGGGGTGAACCCGTAAAAAAGCAGCTGACTAGTAATAAAATTATAGGGAAAAATTTAACAGATTGTAACAATCCCCAAGTCTCTGGGGCCCAACACTTAGTATATACAAATATTTTTAATATTTTCACATATACAGAAAATTTTCCACGGTTAAACGCCCTCCTTAACCCATTGAGTTCAAACCATTTGGAAATGGATTCCCGTATCCAGGCTCTTCCCTGCATTTTCCTGAAGTTTGTAAGGCTTGAAGGGTTACGTGAAAACAGGTCTAATACCAACCGTCATTCGGAGGAAGAAAATGTTTCAAGTTTGATATAAAGTCTGCTTTTCGTACATCGTTAACCTCGACAAATGGACCCCCAAGATTCAAGAACGAAGACTCTTCAAGTTCGTGAAGTCTTTGCTTCTCACACAAACACTTTTCTCAACCTTTTGTTCCCGATCCCGGGAAATTTTCCAAGACAGGGAAATATGCCCACCTGGATTAACAATCCCACCTGGATTAACAATCTCTGTGGCCATATTTTGTCCATAAGAAATATAAATTATGTTGAAAAACAAAGACAGATTTAACCTAAGAATAGACCAAAACTGATTCAGTCTCAAAATAAAAGGAATACATCTCAGTCCTTTAAAAAGGGAAAGAGAAGAAAAAACTTCAATTCTAGATCGATGCAGACAGGAATTCGACACGCTACCGGTGTTCACCCGATAAACAGCGAAATAGATTCCAATGTGATTTAAGTGTGACCAATTAGAATTTGTCATGGTTCTCAAAGCTAGAGCTCATCTAGACATTTGGAATTCATGGACCCTGGTGCTATTCCAGGAGTAAAGGTTTCTGGCAGGGAACAAAAGAACCAGTGCCAGATGGTCTAAAAGTAACAATTTCATTCGCGTGTCAGCCAACCGACTTTCAGGATCTTCTTATTGAATCTTTCAAAAGAAGCTTATCCCTCATGCAAAGGTCTTTGCCTCTCTATATTCAAAAACGTGACAGCAAGAATCTAACTTGCGATCAAACCATCGTGGTTGCCCTTTTAGGGGCAAAATAGTAAAGAAGGAACCCTAGCCCATAGTGACCGAAAATTTAAAAAAGGCGTTTTGAAGAACAAACTGTCAAGTAAGGAAGCATCGCCATTTGAAGCTGATTTAAGAATGGTAACTCTTATTTAGGTTAATCTATGTGACAATTTGTATTTCTCTTTTGTATGACAGGGGTTAAGTCAAAACAATAAATATAACAAAAACTGAAGCGCAGCTCATGAAAGAAAATGATCACCCTAGTAAGCCTAAAATATATTAACTTATGCAAGATGCTGAAAATCAATCACCAAAAACATAAAGAAAAGAAAAAACATAAAACAAACCTCCCACCTCCCATCTTCAATCCATCAAACAAATAAAATTCTACAGCTGTTTTTTTTTTATTTAATAATTGATGAAACCTGAAAATTCCTCATCCACCCTTTACATAAATCCTAAAACAATGGTCTTTTCAAGCTCCAAAAAAAATCATTAGGCAAAACTATGGGGCCACAAAAGTTCCGAATACATTAGATTGTGCTTAGGCTATAGTATGTGATTTGTGCTTATTTATTTTTTTAACCCCAAAACAGCCAAATTTTGCAAATTTTTATAAATATTACGATAAAACTGACAGCGGTGGAAACTTTCCGATTGTATATTCTAATCCAGTATACAAAATGCTTAATAGAATCACATATTTCGGTTTACAACCTCCGCCTCTCCCCAAAAATAATATAGATAGTAGGTCTTGGTAGGAATGGCTTGGGTCCCAGGCCCCTTTTTGGGCCCTTCCACAATATATCTATTAAAAATGCCTGCAGTAGCACTAGTTTTAATCATTGTTACAGTCACAGTCAAGGTGGTAGTCGTAGCAGTAGCAGTAGTAATTGTACTTGCAGTAGAGGTACTCAAACGTAGTAGTATAGTCACTTTGGTAGTATCCTAGTGGTATTAATCATTTTTTGCGGTTGTATTAGACGAGGTAGTAATAGTGGTGGTAGGAATAGTAGCGCAAGCAGTAGTCGTGGTAGGAGCGGTTTTGGCAGTAGCAGTAGCAGTAGTAGACGTAGTATGACCAGTCATGATAATAGTAAGCCTGCTACAAATTGGCTGTTGGAGTTTCCCCTCAAGTGAAATTATGCAAATGTTCTTATGCTAATACCAAACGATAACTATCTTTCAACTTAATAATCATTACATTTTTGGAATCCTTGTAAAAAAAAAAAAAGAATCCTTTTAAGAAGGTCTAGGCTGCGCAATAACATAAAAAACAAGAGCTAAGAGCTCTTATGGCAGGTGCGACGAGGCCGGAAGAGCCAAGAGCTCATATGGCATGAGCTCTAGCAAAATTCTAAGAACCAATAGATTGATTTAAAAGGAAAATCAGAAGCTTACTGCCGGTCGGGATTTAAAATGAGAGCTCTGAGTCACGAGGTCCTTCTAAATATCAAAATTCACTAAGATCCGATCACCCACTCGTAAGTTAAAAATACCTCATTTTTCTAATTGTTCCTCTCCCTTCAGCCCCCCCAGATGGTCGAATCGGGGAAGACGACATTATCAAGTCAATTGGTGCAGCTCCCTATCACGCCTACCAATTTTCACTGTCCTAGCACGTCCAGAAGCACCAAACTCACCAAAGCACTGAACCCCAACCCCTAACTCACCCAAAGAGAGTGGATCCAGTCCGGTTACGTCAATCACGTATCTACGACATTCACTTATTCTACCCACCAAGTCTGATCCCAATCTCTCCACTCTAAGCGTTTTCCAAGATTTTCGGTTTCCCATCCAACTCCTCCAATGTCAACAGATCTGATCGGGATTTGAAATAAGAGCTCTGAGACATGAGTTCCTTCTAAATATAAATTTCATTAAGATCCTGTCACTCGTTCTTAAGCTGAAAATACCTCAATTTCTCTATTTTTTCCAAATTAAGACCCCCCCCACTCCCCCGAAGAGAACGGATCCGTTCCAATTATGTCAATCACGTGTCTATAACTTGTGCTTACTCTTCCCATCAAGTTTCATCCCGATCTCTCCACTCTAAGCGTTTTCCGAGATTTCCGGTTTCCAAGATATCTGTTTCCCCCCTCCAACCCCCTATGTCCCCGGATCCAATTCGAATTGAAAATGGAGCATCTGAGACATAAGATCTTTCTATATATATCAAGTTTCATTAAGATCCGATCACCCATTAGTAAGATAAAGATACCACAATTTTCACGTTTTCCAAGATTTCCTGTTTCTCCTTCAACTCCCTCCAATGTCACCAGATCTGGTCGGGATTTACAGTAAAAGCTCTGAAGCACAAGGTCCTTCTGAAAATCAAATTTCATTTAGATCCGACCAGCCGTTCGTAAGTTACAAATACCTTATTTTTCTAATTTTTCACAAGTCCCCCCCAACTCCACCAAAGAGAGCAGATCTGGTCCGGTTACGTCAGTCACATATCTTAGACTTTCTCTTATTCTTCCGGCCAAGTTTCATCCTGATCTCTCCACTCTAAGCCATTTCCAAGATTTCCGACCCCCCCCCCCAACTCCCACAACAATGAAAAAATCAACTATAAGTTTAGAGCAACGTTAAAACTTGAAACGAACAAAATTTATTCCGTAAATGAGGGGGGCTGCCTCCAACTCAATCACTCGCTCTTGTCAGATTTTTTGTCAGATTTCTTTAAAAAAAACTGCTAAAGTACATGGCCCGTTGAATTTGAATGAGAAGTATTTTTAATGAACCTTAAGACATTAGCGTAAAGAGTAAGGACAGTGAAGAATGGACATCCCCCTTCATCTACCGAATAATTTCTTTTCGTTTAAAGTTTCAAGGTTACTCCTTAATTTCGGCTGAAAGGACTAGTTTTTATGGCACTTGCCCGTCGGCCAAGTGCCATATAGCGATCAGAATTTCTGTCTGTCGGTCCCGGTTTTGCTAGTTCGGGCACTTCCAGATAAGCTTGGACGATGAGAGTTGCCAGGCGTATCAGGGACCGGACCAGATTAAATTATTCCTGATTCGACCATCCGGGGGGAGGGGTGGAGGGTTCAGTTAATTCAGAAAATTAGAAAAAAATATTTAAAAAATGTCTCCTTGCAAGCCTGCACAGTGCAGTGGACATGGTGTTAATATTCTACTCCGAAGGTCGTAGGTTCAATTTGCGACAGGGACAATTATTATAATTTTTGTCTTGCTCTGCAATTTTTAGTATTAATTTTGAATTTAATTTCAAAACCTTTTTTAAAATATATAGCCTTGACTACCACTTTTACCAGATATATCAGATTGGATCACGTTTTATGGTCATTAAATCTAGAATTTGCTATAGTATGGGCCAGCAAGCATAAGAGGAGCTAAATCCAGCGATGGATTTAAAGCGATCAAAAATTATAGAAAAAACTATTCAGCTTAAGAGGCAGAAATTCCGCCCATTGGTGCTTATCATGGTAGCCTCCGGAAAAAAAAACATTACCCCGATAACATTGCGAAATGTTGGCTCTTCCGACCTCGTCACAAGTGCCATATGAGCTCTTGTTTTTTTATTATTCAAACAGTTCGTGGTACCGAACCGTAAGTAAAAACCGAATCGGTCCAATAGTAACCGATGCTCTAAATCACAGAATTATGACAACAATGGATGCATCAAAAGAATTAGATTAATAATGTTAATTAAGCTTAATGTCACCCATCAAAAGCTACGAACCTGAGAAAGTTTACCAAATTTTGAAAAGGGGGGAAACGCCCCAAAAAGTCAAGTGATCTTAACATAAATCACACTATCATACTCAGAATATTAGAGAACCCTACTCTGAAGGTTTCAAGCTTTTATCTCGAAGAATTTTTTTTTCTTTAGAAGAAAGATCACGGATGTATGTTTATTTTTATTTTATTTTTGTCTATTCTTCCCAGGGGTGATCATATCAAACCAATTGTCCTAAAAGCTCAGGAGATAGCTCATTCAAACAGAAATCAAAAATTGTGTGCCGTTTCTAAGTGACCAAAAAGATTGAAGGGCATCTAGCCCGCTGTCACTTCCTTTTTGCCAAAAAGTCATCCGATCAAAATTCTAAGATAACCACTTAATTCAGCATAGTCGAAAGGTCTAGAAACTATGCTTTTGGTGGTGACAAGACCCTCAATAGTCCTTCGGGAAAGGACTGTAAGTTAAGCAAATTGCCCATTTTGTTCACATATAGTATTTGTTATTGGGAATACACGAAAGGTGTATTCCCAAGAAAACAAAGAATCAACATTGCAGCTTAAAACGAACAGAAAGTACCCTCTATATAAGAGGGCCTGCTCCATGCTAAGCCCTCGCTCTTTATACTGACGTTTGGCTTTTTCCCCTGGTTCTTTAAAAAAGACTACTCAAACACAAAGATCGATGGTTTAAATTTTAATGTTACTCCTTACTTTCAGTTGAATTAAAGAGGCACTAGAAGGCACTAAAAAAAGCACTAGATCTTTCAATTTCCAGTCGAATGAGCTCCTTCCAAAGTTTTTACGACAACTCCTTCTATACGAAGTGCCGTAGTCCGAAAACAAAACAAAAATAAATAAATAAATAGATAACACATTGGGCCCACTTCGCTCTTTGCTTCGGCAGCACTATTGTACTGCCTATCAAACAGTTCGTGGTAACGAACTGTTGTAAGGAGCGACCCGGCTCAATAGTAACCAAAACTCTAAAAAATGGAATTTTGATACCAATACCTACATCAAAAGAATCGCATTTTAATACTGATTTTAAATATATAAGTTTCATCAAGTTTAGTCTTATCCGGAGGTATTCAGGAGGATTTTTTTGGTTGGGGGCAGGGGTTGAGGAGAGGGGGATATGCTGGGGGAACTTTCCATCGATAATTTGTCAAAAGTTACGAGCCTGAGAAAATTTGCGTTATTTTAGAAAATAGGGGGAAACACCCCCTAGAAGTCATAGAATCTTAACGAAAATCACACCATCAGATTCAGGGTATCAGAAAACTCTAATGTAGAAGTTTCAAGCTCCTATCTACGAAAATGTGGAATTTTGTATTTTTTTACAGAAGGCAGATCACGGATGCGTGTTTTAAAAAGTTTTTTACTGTTTTAAAAAGAAGAATTGAGAGAAAGAGTCAAACTTTAGCGTAAAGAGCGGGGCGTTGATGAGGAAGCAGCCTCTTTCATATACGAATTAATTTCTGTTCGTTTTAAGTTTTAATGTCGCTCCTTACTTTCAGTTAAAAAAACTTGTTTTTTTTATTTAATGACTTCAAAGAATCAACAGTTGTTCAAACCGTTAGGTACGATCTGTAAGGTTTCTTTTACTAAAGTAGTCCATCCTAACCATAAAAAATTTGGGGGAGAATTTCCTAGTTAAGATATAGTCAATAAAACCAATGAAAAATAGTTTTTGGAGAAATATCGAAGTATAAAGTTCTAAATTAAAAAATATTACTAGTGGCGTTACAAATAAACAAAAAAAAACTGCAAAAAAATTCAAATACTATGTACAACCAAATACTTTCAAAAACTAGACTATGCTCTAAGATATAAAATATATCCTTATATATATATATATATATATATATATATATATATATATATATATATATATATATATATATATATGGAATTAAGTTTTTGGAAACCCTGTATATTTCCTGAAAGTTTTGCCAGTGAAGCTGTAACAAAATAATATTATATATCTTTCTTCTTCCCTTTCCCAACAGGATATACAGCGCATACAATAAATGGACGATTAATATGAGGTAGGATGACCGAAGATAATTTTGGGTGAACAGGAGCCAACAAGAAGAGGCAGGCTATTGTTATAAATATACCGAATCACTCAAGAAAATTACTTCCGATTATAATAGATAGTATGAAATGTGTAACAAATTTGAGAGGTGGTAATATTTTTTACAGGTTTCCGGCCATTTTCTATTTGAGATGGGACTATTACCTAACCTTGACAAATTGATTAGCAAAGTTATTAAATTTGGCGCACAAGCCCAGATGATCAAGACTTCGATGGTTCAGGTCTGGGTACAGACTCGATAAAGCTTACTAGAATCAATTTTGCATTCTGCTTTTTGTTATCACTAATGTCAATACCGTAACTCTCACCCTGCACAAGTCGCAAAAGTCACTTTGTATCAGCTTCAATCTGAAGGCTGAAATTTAACTCCTGGACCAAGGAACCATTCAATCCCCCCTAAAACCCAATGAGAAGACGGTTTTTACGTAGGAAAAGCCAAAAGGTCACACACATTAATAACCCAATTTTTCCAAAACGGCATGGTACAACGAGACTTTTGTACTATCTTTATTTAAATTTAACTTTTAATTATATTCTAGTTAATTTACCGTTTTCAACTCAACAAGTTCTTTCGTTTTTACCTTGCTTTATATCTTATGACAATTGTTATATTCACGATTTTATCAATTTATTACATGCTTTTAACAAGTCTGTCATTAACCAATCAGCTTCTTCTACTGTTCTTCAGCAACTTGTTTATACGTTTCGAAGTCTGTTTTGATGGGTTTTTAATTTTTCTGACCTAACTTTTGCTTTTGCTCTTTTTTGAAATGACTATTTTTTGATGTATTGAGATTGGAAAAATAAAAGTTTTGTTTACCAAAAAATTTTCTTTAATTGTTCTTTTAATAATCTTTTAACATTTTTTCATAGCTCGTTTCGAAGTATTTATTGATTTTTTTTTTGCAATTTTTGTGTTGCGTTAACTTTTTTACGGTAAATGCAAGTCCAGGAATATTTTTTAATGAGAACTATTCTGAGAATAAAACTTCATTTTATCGTAAAATAAATACGAATTTCAGTATAACTTCAAGGCATTTTGAATATATTTCTGTCTGTAGGGGAAAAATCTATGAAATGTTAGTTTGTTGAAATTATGCGGACTATTTCCTGCTAATACATTTCAGTTGAATTATTGCAAATAAATCTTTTTGCTTTTATATGTAGTTAGGTATTTTCAAAAATTATAACTATACTTTTGGGACAACACCCTAATGATTTTTCAGTTATCAGGAATCAAAAGAGATCCAACTTGTCTACAAGACGCGAACTAAAAGTAATCAAATTCTCGCGCTAAAAAAGTCACACTCGTCTTAACAGTAAAAAAAACGAAAAAAACAACAAAAAAAACGGCGGATCATCAGAAAACTAGATGCCTTCGAAGACCACACTGCCTTTCCATGACGAAAATATAACAATTGAAAATAGGGATGAAACCTTTTAATTGACAGTGAAACAAATATAAAATTTTCTAACTGGATATTTCGAACACATATACAGTGTCCATCATCAGCAGTAAAAATTACTGACAGTTAGGAATATCCAGCTAAAAAAAATTACTTTTGTTTCACTGTCAATTAAAAGGTTTCATCCCTATTTTGAACTGTTGTATTTTCATCAGAAAACTATACAATTTTTCAAATCAATAGTTTAAAAATAAAGTTTTTTGGGGGAGGGGCGAGTTTCTCTCCTGTCCCTCACGTCCGAGCCTAATATAGCAATAAAATTGACAATAAACGACGAAAAATTGAATAGAAACAGGGCCTTCGAGTTGCCTAAACAGGGAAACCCAAGTATAACATCTAACCGAAGCAAAGGTACCTGTATCTCAGCATTCCAGATGTTTAGAAACTTTAATTCTTTCATAGAAGGATTATTTGTGTTCTTCTTGTAGTCAAGCTCGGTACATTGTGGTTTATCTATTCATCAATTGTTAAAAGCGTGCCCCCAATAATGCCCCCTGTTGACCAGTGAAAGGTATCACTAGCCAGGCATTTATCAACATACAAAGAAAAGAATAGATAAACTAAGAGGTGTAATAGAAAAGGGGGGAAAGTGGATAATAGTCAAAGAAAGCCGCTGAATGTGTGGTCCAAGAATGGTCAGTGGACAACAGGAAGTAAGCCGCGTTAAGACACAAATTCTAAATTTTGGGTTCGTTGTTGTTCAGCAGAGATGAAGAAAAAACGGTTAGGTTTTCGTTAACCACTAACATTAAGATTCCAGAAAAGTGTTGTTTTGTCAATAGTTAGTTTGAAATTTATTGTTACTCGACATAACAAGGAATGCAAAGAGCTACTAAATTTCATGCGGAAAATCATTAATATAAGCATGACAGGTTAGGTTAGGTTAAAACGGAGGAACGTACGCCTGAAAGGGAGCGGTTGATACCGCACTGACACCTAGAGTTCCTTCAACGAATTCCAAATAATTCAATTATATTTCACTCTTTCAAACAATTTACCTGTCACTTGAAAAAGAATCGTATGCATGGAAAATATCTTATTTGAACTATCGAACTGTGTTCACTAGTCAGATATAGATGTAGGATAGATTGATCGGGTATATTACTTCAAAACTTACGGATTTTTATTTCTTTTTCTTTGTCTTTTTTATGCAGCTACCTCCAGGGACGGATCTAGACTTGTCAGCGCCCGGGAGCAAGAACGGCATTTAGCATTTAAACCAAGAACGGCATTTAATTGAAAAATCAAATTTTATTTGATCAGATTAAACAGTTGCTTTCGAGCTGGCGCCCAAGGCACGCTGCCCCCCCTCCCTTAGATCCGTCCCTGGCTACCTCTGAAAACAAAGATTCCTATGGTCCTGAAAAAATCATTCATACCAGCACACCAGTATGCTACATCTGTACATAGGGTTGGACATTTTTCTAATTCATCCCCAATGCCCTAAACATTACCACCCAGAGACAGGTCAATAGCCATATCAAAGCTCTACATCCCATTCGCTGCGAAAAAAATATTACAATCCGATATATGGCAGAGAAACAAGCCCACATTCTGTAAAAGTAAGAGCGGGACACTCCAGCTCCCCAACCATATTTTTAGCCGAGTTTGTCTAAGTAACTTAGCACTACCTCTCGTAGCCTTAACACGCAGCTATTGAATTCAATAAATATCATTAACCATAAATTCCTTCGATGGCTGAAAGCTTTTCCTTCCTCTTTAAGGTAAAATTAAGCTAAAAAACATGTAAGGAGCAACATAGAAACATAAAACAAAGATGAACTGTTTTGTATATTAGTGGGCTGCCTCTTTCTCAACCCTCGTTCTTTACGCTAAGGTCTTTGAGCTCTTTAAAAATACTTCTCATCCAAAATCAAGGGCTCTTGTGTTTGAGTAGGGTTTCCTAAAAAAATCAGGACAAAAAGTCAAACTGTACCGTAAGGATGAGGATCGAGGAAGTGGTCAAGTGTTCTGTTTCTGTTCGTTTGACTTTGATGTTGCTCCTTAACTTGCTTATTTTTAATTTAATTTCTAACTATTTTTCAAAATAGCCGTCCAGTCTTTTTGGTCATTTAAAAGGCCATAGGACTTTTGGTTTCCATTCGAATGAGCTATCTCCCAATCTTCTTTACCGTTGTTTCGATACAATCAACTCTGGAAATAATTAAAAAAACAAAAACAAAAAAAATAAAAAAAAAATAAACACTCATCTGTCATCTTTCGTCTGCCCCCTCCTAAAAATCCACATTTTTGTAGATAGGAGCTTGAAGCCTCAATAGTACGGTTCTCTGATATGCTAGATCTGATGGTGTGATATTCGTTCCGATCGCTTTACCTTCTGGGGGGCCTCCCCCTTTTTTAAAATCAGGCGAAATTTCTCAGGCTCATACCTTTTGATAGGTAATATTAAACTTAATGAATCTTATATATTTGGAATCAGCATAAAAAGTCAATTCTTTTGATGTACTAAATATTAAAAAAACAAGTTTTTTAACTGCAAGTAAGGAGCGACATTAAAGCTTAAAACGAACAGAAATTGTTCCGTATATGAAAGGGGTCGTTCTCTCCTGAATGCCTCGCTCTTCACGCTAAAATTTGACTCTTTCTCACAACTCTACTTTTTAAAACAATAAAAAACTTTAGCATGAAGAGCTAGGCGCTGAGGAGGGGACGACCCCTGTCATATACGGAATAATTCCTGTTCGTTTTAAGTTTTAATGTTGCTCCTTACTTCCAGTGGAAAAACTTGTTTTTTTATTTAATTTCTGAACGTTTTTTAATTAATGTATGTTTTGATTTTGGCTCACCTCACATGAATAATTAAAATGCAATTTGCATATTAATTTTTTTGGCTAAATGGCTTTCTCATAGTTTTGATTGACGATTTTGATAAAAGGAGCAGGAGAAGAGACCTAGCTGCGCTCCTATTTTTGGCTAATTAAAAAGGCAGCAAGAACTTTTTTTACGAACATTCTTATTAGTAATAATTATACGTAACTTAAGAATTAACTTACCTAACGAAATTCTATACTTGTATATTTTGATTACGTATATGAGGGGATTCTCCCACTCGTCAATACCTCGATCTTTACACTAAAGCTTCAATTTGGTCCCAATTATTTAAGAGCGACCCCTGAATCAAAAGACCGTAGAATAAATAATTGAAATTACTAAAAAATACTTTAGCGTAAGGAGTGAGGTATTGTGGAGGAGACAAGCCCCCTTATCTACGTAATAATTTCTGTTCGTCTTAGGTTCAAAAGCTGCTCCTTACTTCCACCTGAAAAACTTTTTTTTAATTTATTTTCTCATTTTTTTAATAATACTAGAAAATCCTTCGGCTCCTTCATGGAAATTTTCTTCCCTCATGATAAATTCCTTCATGGAAAGATCCTACCACGTAACCCCCTCCCCAGACCCCCTTTAACGTGAAAAAGTCCCCTTGAAAACGTCTGTACACGTCCCCATGATCATCACTATATGTAAACAATGTCAAAGTCTATAACTTGCAGTCCCTCCCCTGGGGACTGTGGAGGATTAAGTCGTCCCTAAAGACATAATTAATAGGTTTTTTGACTATGTTGAACAAAATTGCTGTCTCAAAATTCCGATCCAGTGACTTTTGGAAAAAATGAGCGTGGGAGGGGGCCTAGGTGCCCTCCATTTTTTCACTTAAAAAGGGCACTGGAACTTTTAATTTCCGTTAAAATGAGCCCTCTCGCAGCATTCTAGGACAATCTGAAATAAACACACATCCGTGATCTGTCTTCTCGGAAAAAATACAAAATTCAACAGTTTTCTAGATAGGAGCTTAAAACTTCTACAGTAGGGTTCTCTGATACGCTGAATCTGATGGTGTGATTTTTGTTAAGATACTTGGACTTTTAGGGTGTGGTTCCCCCTGTTTTCTAAAATAAGGCAAATTTTCTCAGGCTTGTAACTTTTGATGGGTAAAACTAAACTTGATGAAACTTATGTATTTAGAATCAGCGTAAAAATACAATTCTTTTGATGCAACTATTGGTATCAAAATTCTGATTTTTAGAGTTTCGGCTACTATTGAGCCGAATCGCTCCTTACTACGATTCATTACCACGAACTGTTTGATTATCGAACGGGCAAAAGGATCCATACAGTTTTTGGGAGGGGGAAGCCGGGAGCCCCACTTCAACAACTGAGCCAAAAACCTTTTTGTCCCTGATCACTTCGAAACTCACAGGTCGCTCCTTACTAAAGTACACGAACTGTTTGATATATTACTATTATCAAAACTGCATTTCTTTGAGTTTCGATTACTATTGTCCAAGTTGCTCCTTACTTACAGTTCGTTGCCATTAACTGTTTGAAAAAGCAAAAATGTATTCGCGGAGATAAATTAGCAGAAACTTTTTTTAGTTTGTTTCACTAACTAAGTTAGTGACAAACAGGATCACAGGCATGACAATATTTGGTATGGTTGCTGAAAAACTCTTGTTTTATATACCTAAAATACTAAAATAGTGATGCAACGATGCAAAAATTTGGCCCAATTCTTACACCAATTCCTCTTCAGTCCCAATTTTCAGCCACATTGAATGGGCTATTATTTATCAATTTACTGCTTACTTCGGCTTAGCGACGAGCTTAGGGCTATGATAGCCCCCGGCCTTCTAGCATAGCTTAAACTTGGGTCATTTTCAGGCTAGATAAGAGATAAGATAATATTTATTTGCAAAAGGCTATCACAAGCTCTAAAGAGCCGAATTCGCTTTATATGTCACTAAAAGCTAAGAAAATAAAAATAAAATCAAAATAGTACATTAAGTCAAACACTTTTAAGTGTTTTCAAACACAAATTAAAAGGGATTGATTCAACCTTTGTTTTTTACTTAATTTATGCTTGTTTTCCGACTTTGACAAGACGAAACTAAATTTTATTTCTTAATCAGAAAAAAATATATATACCAAAATTTGGCACTTTCTCCTCCAGTTTTGTAACACTTATTTTATTTTATAACTGCACCAAGGTTTCTGAAAAACAACAGCAAAAACGAAGAAACCATCCACTTATTATCACTTATCATACATGCCTTTTCAATCGAGCAAAACAAAGGCCCATCTAAAATAATTGGATCACAGAAGAAAGCTTTTAATGTCATTTTAGACCATCAAAATTATCTATCTGATAAGCTGGCACATAGCATGAAAAACCAAGTAAATACTTATTTGAAAAAAAAATTAACAAAGTAGAATTCCCCCACAAAGGACTGGTCATTACCATATAATCTCAAAGGCAGGACAAAGATGGTTTGAAAAAGTCACGGGCATTAACATACACATTCTGCTCTGGTGGAGTTTTACAGAACTTCATAATTAGCAGCAGAATTTTCACAAACCTTGAGAAGCATATAAGTATAGTGAGGGAACAAGCTAACACCGCCAAGCCATCAGCATAACTAAAATTGTTCATGGATACAGATCCAATATGCTTTAAAAAAAAAAGTCCATTAGCACTGGGACACTTGTTTTTACAATAAATATACATAAAAAAAGGGTAGGCCATAAAAATCCACTTGCTAAAAATAAAAATAGACTCATTTCAGAACCAAGGCATACAATAAAATTTTGCCTTTTGAACTACAGAAGGAGTCTCAATTAAAACGCAGCAGGAGGCACTAAGAAAGATACATAGCAATCAATAAAAAATTGAAAAATAACATAAAAATACTCTATTCCCCTTTCCCAAAAAGCATCCAATAAAATTTTTAGACAATCATTTTGTTAACAATAATTCAAAAATCAGATAATAAAACTCTGGGGTCAACACAGACCCCCAGGGCCCGGAGGCAGGCTTTGTAAGTTATCACCTGCGGAAATATATGGCTCTTGTAGAAGGGATAAACTTTAGAGAGGGCTCACTGGATTGGAAATGGAAAGTTCAAGTTCATTTTTAAGGAGTCAAAAATGATCGAAGGGCAATTAGCGCACCCCACGCCCTTTCTTCCCTGAGCCCATCCGATAAGAATTTGAGATAGCCATTTCGTAAAAAATACTTTAAACATCAGATACTAAGAATTATGAGGTCGACACAAACCCCCAGAGCCCGAGGACAAGTGTTTTAAGTTATGCCCCAAGTGCATAAAAGGTTTCTATGTAAAGAGAGGTCGTATAAATTGCATAGGTGGCTCATTTGACTGGAAATTAAAGTTTTAGTTACCTTTTTGGGAATAAAAAGGGATCGGAGGGCATCTGATCCCCTCCCCCACGCTCTTTTTCCCCAAACGTATCCAATAAAATTTTTAGATTGCCAGTTAATTTGAAATAGCCCAACAATCAGATAACAAAAACTTAGGGATCAACATAACCCCCACCCTCCTGAGCCCGGGAGAAGAGCTGTAACTTATCCCCTGGGCATACAAAGTTTTTATGGAAGAAGTGATCGAATTAATCTCGGAGGAGACTCAAAGAATCAGAAATTGAAAGTTCTAATTCCCTTTTAAAGAGTCAAAAGTGACCCGCTGGCAAATAGACCCCCCCTCCCTGCCAACCCTCTTTTACCCAAATGTGTCCGATTGAATCTCTTATATAGCCATTTTGTTCAAAATAGACTAAAGATTATTTAAAAAAGACTCCAGGGATAACAGAGCCCAGCAGAACCTTGGGGCAAGTGTTGTAAATTTTGCCCCAGGGTCATATAAGGTTCTTATGGAAGGGATGGTAGTACAAATTTTGCTTCTCAAAATGTTGAGATAACCATTTTGTTCAAAATGGTTTAAAGATCAAAAAACAAAAACTCAGGGATCAAAACAACCCCCTTGAGTCCGAGGGAAGTATTATAAGTTATGCCCCGGGGGCGGATAAGACTGTAGGCATCTAGCTCTCCCCCCATCCTGCCAACCCTCTTTTCCCCAAAGGCGTCCGATTGAGTTTTTTATTGTTCAAAATATACTAAAGATTATATAAAAAAGACTTCAGTAATAACGCAGCCCACCAGAACCTGAGCCAGGTTCTTATGCAAGAGGAAAAACTTTGAGGGGACTCAAATTACTAGAAATTTAAAGTTCTAATTGCTCTTTTTGAGAATCAAAAGTAAACTGATGAAAACAAGACCCCCCCTCCCACCCAATGGCTCTTCCCAAAATACGTCCGATCAATATTTTGAGATTTTCATTCAGTCCAAAATAGATCAAAGATCATAGAGTAAAAATTCCGGGTTTACACAGTCCCCCTCCCCAGAGCCTGGGCAAAATAAGGTTTTTAGGGAGGGAATGATCGTATAACTTCGTTGGGGGCTCGTTCTATTGGAAATTGAAAGTTCTAGTTTTCTTTTTAAAAGTCAAAATTTTTGAGATTATCATTTTGTTAAAATCGTAAAGATCGGTTAACAAAACTCCAGGGTCAACACAAACCCCCAGAGCCCTGGGGAAAGTGTTGCATGCTATTTCCAAGGGGCATATAAGGTTCTTATGCAAGGATTTTGAAAATAGTTGAAAGATCAGGTAAGTTAAACCCCCACGCTAAAACTTTATTAACGATATTTTTCCAAGGCTTAAGCAAGCTGACCCCTGACCTTTTCTGCATGCCCCCCCCTAAAAAAAGTGTTAAAGATATTTTATCCAAAAGTATGGCAACTCACACATGGCCCTCCAAAGCCCGAGCCCCGCCCTCCCAAAAAAAACAACAACTTATTAACAATATTTTATTCTAATAATTATGGGAGGTGACCCCTGGTCCATCATGGCCCGATATCCCTCTGTCTTCAAAACAATTATCGATGATCAATCATGAGAACTGACCCCTGGCCTTCGCTCCGTAGCACGACTCCCCCTCCCAAAAAACGACTTAGTAACAACATTTTCTTCCAAAAATCGTGGGAGCTGACGCAGTGCACTTTCTCCATTTCCCCCTTCCCCAACCAAAAAAAAAATATTAGCAACATTCTATTCCAAAAATCATGGGAATTCATTTTAATTTTATCAACTCTTTCCAAAACTTCTTCAATATAAACTAAAGTATGGCTACTACCCGTTTCCCAAATGGTAAAGCATAAGGCCTACTGCGTAGATGGCACTTTAGTTAAACAAATTATATTACAAATGTTCTCTCTTGCACTTGTTACAACGTTCAAAGTAAAATGAAAATTGTAGTGAAACCAGACCAGGATTTACCAATAGGTCCAATAAGCCCTATGGCTTTCACAGTTCCCAAAATTTTGAGGATTTCCTCGAAAATTTTTCAAAAACGAAGCGACAAAAATGCCTCGGTCTAGAAGCGTCAAAGCTTTAAATTCATCCCTGGGTGAAACAAAATCTTGAGTTGGTGATCCTTCAGCAATTAATATCATTATATATTAAATATTCAGTTTAATTTTATATTTCTTGCCAAAACTGTTAAATTATTTTGGGATAAAAAATTATTTGAAACAGGGAATTTTCAAAAACTTGAAACTCTGGCAATCAAAAACAAACAGAAATCAATGAAAGAAATTTTCCAAAAAAGAAGTTTTCTAAAAACAAAAGTGAAAACCATATTAAACTTGAGATCAGAAGAAATAGAAACATACAGTAACTAAAACTCAAAAGACCAGAAACTACTATTAAAGAATATATGAAACCCGAAACGAACAAAAATTAAATAAACAATCATAGTAAAAAATATACAACAGGTACTAATATAAATGAATAAATTATCCTTAAAATGAATAAAGCTCATGCTGAATATGCAAATCAAACTTTAAACAAACAAAAATATTTTGCTATTGAAGTATAAATGAAACCCAAATCCAACAGAAATTAAATAAACAATCATTGCAAGCAAACATACAATATGTACTATTATAAATGAGTAAATAAATCTTAAAACGAGTGAAAACTTAAACTGAATATGCAAATCAAGCTTGAAACAAAAAGAGATCTCAACAAACAAGAGGCTGGGTTTTGCCTCCTTCTCTCCCTGTAGAGGTCTAAAACCTACTACATCATTGGCACTTTACTGAAAACAGATTATATAATAAATATTTTCTTTTGTACTTACTACAACATTGGAAATTAGCAACAGTAAAATTAGATTTCGAACTGATGAACTTTCAGCAGTTAATATCATTATACATCAAATGTTCATTTTAATTTTATTAGTTCTTTCCAAGACTGCTCAGGACAAATATAGCTTCACTGCAAACACGAGTTTGGATATTACCCCCATCTCTAACTGTAAAGCAAATTCTGAACTCATTGAAAACGAATTATGTTACAAATATTTTCTTTTCCGGTAATTGCAGCATTTAAAATGAAAATAAGATTGCAGTGAAACAAAATATTGAACTGATGACCTTTCAACATCAAAAGCATTATATATCAAACATTCAGTTTAATTTTGTTTGTACTTTCCAAGACTATTCAATACACATATAGTTTTCGATAGTCCCAATGATGCAGTAAGCTTCAGATTTTTACAGTGGGAGAAGGAGGCCAAGCGCAAACTCTTGTTTGTAGATATTTTTATTTGTTTTAAGCTTGATTTGCATATCCGATTTAGGTTTCACTTGTTTT
Organism: Artemia franciscana; assembly: GCF_032884065.1. Lineage (NCBI taxonomy): Eukaryota > Metazoa > Arthropoda > Branchiopoda > Anostraca > Artemiidae > Artemia > Artemia franciscana. Next base: position 21,369,702 of record NC_088867.1, on the reverse strand, counting down.
AAGATTTATTTAGCTCAAGTTCATTTTATTCTTTGACTATAAATATACAAAAATATTCACAAAACATCCCCGGCAGTGAGACTGGCAGGAAAGCCGGGTGACAATACAAACGGTATAAACATACAAACCCAGAAGGAACGGATGTCATCACACTTCTCACTCTATCCCACACCAAAAAATAATTGTCAAAAAACTTTTATTAAAATTATTGTCATTATTTATCCGATAGGTGAATGGCCGGGAGCTACTCACAAATTAATATTTACTAATTAACAGAGCTTTGATTTTAGTTTTTAATGTTAATAGCGATAGACTCTGATCAAAATAAGATCCATATATGTGTTCCAATAATTTTTAATTGTATTTTTAGGCAAAAATCCAGACCGTTCGGAGACAATGAAAGGCACGGGAAGCTTACTTAAAGGACAACGAGTATTGTACGGTCGGACTGAGGGAGGGCTGGAAAAAATTATTTAAAGCAATCTGGTAGCAGATCCTTTAGATAACGGACACGGAAAAGTATACATTGAAAAGCTAAAATTTGTCTAACCAGAATGATATATAAATAAATGCAAAGACTCTTCGTTATAGATTTGCCAGGAAGAGAAACTGGGGAATAAAATAACATCTTAAGGATTCTCATTGCTTTATTTTGTAACTTCGCAATAGGAGAAATATGTGACTGAAACGTACTCAAATAAATAATCGAACAATAACTAGTATACGAATGAACAAGAGAAAAACAGATTGAATTTAAAGCATAAAAAGGAAGAAAAAATTTAAGACGATCCATTACACCTACATTCCTTCCTAACTTAAGCCTTAGACTAGTGATATGAGCTTTCCAGCTTAAATTCTGGTCAACAATGACTCCAAGGTACCAAGTTGTTTGCACTCGTTTTATTTTTATTACTTGACCTCCAAATGTGACTTCAACCTCCTGTAACGTTGGTACTGCACTAGAAGCTCTTGGAATAGAATTACTTGGGGCGGCAAAAGAAATGAAATCAAAAGGTGAAATCGTATCTTTCAGAGTGTGCCACAAAGGGACTGATGTTTGGCTTGAAACAAAAGTTTCTACTGCACCTTCTTGGTCTCGTGTTTAATTAGTGTCTCTTTGTTTTCGTATCTTCAGTTAATTGCATTGGACAAGTAAAGTTTATGATTTGTTTCCGCGAATTGTTATTTTGTTTTCCATGTGCCCTATTCCACTGTTTCTCTTTCTGTTTCAGTGTACTTTCTTTTTATGCTTTCTTTTTTATCTATCTTAAAAAAATACAAAGTTCTTTTTCTGCTGCTTTTCCTTTTACAGCACCATTGTTTGGTATTGAGCCTTTGATCTCTTCGAATGGATGTCCATCACCAGAGGATCCGGTATGTCGCGTGCTTTTCACTATGTCTCATGCTTTTGATACTATTTGGCAATTAAATTAAAAGCAAATTATTTTGTCAAGTAATTTTTTGATATGTCTGATAGACTGAAACGGTTTGAGAGATATTCTACTGAGTTGAGTAAAATTTAAATTCAATAAATATAGGTGATGATTTAGCCCGAGACCCTTTTGTTGGTAATTTACCACGTAACAGGTATCTTTTACCTGAAGAAATTAGTCCTGTTAATAATGGCCTTTTTAATTCACTTCTTAGAAACATTCACTTCTCTCACAGCCGACCGAGATCAAAACAGGCTTCGTTTGCTGTTTAGATTTGATACCGTGTTGACACAAATCAGTAACATTTGACAACCGAGGAGTGATGCGGTAGCAATTCATCAGATTGATAGGTTCTGTGACTTCAGGTTTGTTTCGAATTTAGTTTCAAACTGAAACCTGAATCTTTTTCTTCGGGAAGCCCGTGAATGAGTAGATTAAGCTTTCTTTCTTTCATTTCGAAGGTTAGCAGCCACTTTTCCAACGAACCTGATTGTCTTCTGGTCATCTAAGGCTAACTCAATGGTCTCATAACTCAGCTACATCGTCTAGAACCTTAATTTCTGCCAAAATTGAGTCTAGCTTTGTAGAAACTTCAGCTTGTGCCGTTAGGATTTTGTCCAACTTCTCACTGATCAACTTATTGAATTGATCAAAGGACGACTGGGTGACTACTGACATTGTAAAATTTCAGCTATAATACGCGAAGACTGAATAGTATTAGTCTTCCATTATTCTCTTCCGTATACAAAATAACAAGCACTTATCTTGAAAAATGGGCAGGCCCAAGGTAGTAGTGGCAATTAACGTTGGAAAGGTGGCCCAGTGGAACGGGAATTGCGGGACACGGTATACCTTTTCCCAGCAGTTTAAGGACTACAGTAGAGCCGGTACCGCTACGACTCTTCTGTACCATTCCCGCTCTCTTATACAGGGTTAGAAAGCTTGATGATTTTGAACTCTGCTGCCACAAAATAGACTGTTGCGGCAACAATGTCGACAAATTAAATTGCACTGCTCTAAAAATTTAAATATTCAATCGGAGCAAAGAGTCAAATAAAACGGTACCTTTTGTCCTGATTTTTACCACTGTTCAATTTGTTGGTACATGTACAATATATATATATATATATATATATATATATATATATATATATATATATATATATATATATATATATATATATATATATATATAGTCCACTGTCACTGAATTAAAGCCAGAGTTTGTTCAAAAAACTTGTAAAAATCGACGATTTTCACAGGTGGAAATAAATATTGTGTGCAGTGTTGACGCTTACGAAGGGGGAACTGCCCCTCTCCTGCTTTCATATTAGGGTTACGTTAATGTCTTATTATACCGATTAATCAACGATTCCGTTGATTTTTGAATTAAAATGGAAAAGTTGTGGCATCAAGTAATGGCTAATTGAAAAAGCCAAGACAGATAGTCCAATTGAGTGAGAAGCAAACTTGGCATTACACTCTTTGAATGCTCAAAGTTAATAACATTTCTTAATCTCTTACTGTACTCAATTTCACTAATTGCGCAATCCAATTTGACTCGGAGTTAAATCCAGTTTATGTCCACAAAGTTCAAAGACCAAATCATTTACTCATTTATATTAGTACCTATTGTATGTTTGTTTTCTATTATTGTTTATTTAATTTCTGTTCATTTTGGGTTCCACTTATACTTCAAAAGTAAAATATTTTTGTCTGTTTTAAGCTCGATTTGCATATTAAACTTAAGCTTTCCTTTTTTTAAGATTAATGTCTTCGTTTTTATTAGTACCTGTTGTATTTTTTGCTATGATTTTTGTTTTTGTTTAATTTCTTTTGGGTTTCATTTAGTCTTTAATAGTGATTTCTGGTCTTTTTGTGTTTGAATTATTGTAGGTTTCTATTTCTTCCGATCTTAAGTAAAACATATCCTTAATTTTTTTTAGCAAACTTCTTTTTCGGAAAGTCTATTTTAATTGGTTCTTAAAAATGTTACTAGTAAAGCGCATTTCATCTAGTACATTCTTAATTTAAATATTGTTGCTTCTTTGTCAGAGGAAGAAGGGCTATAAAAGCGTGATCTTGCAGAATTATGTAAATAGGGAAATTTTTCAAGGCTTTATAATTCTGAAATAATTTGAAGTCCCAAATACTGGGCAAAATATTTCTAATTCAGTTCCTGATTTTTTATTTATTGGTACAAAAATTTGTCAAAAACACCTCCAAACATCAAAACCAAAATAAAACGCCAGATACCAGAAAGTAAAAACATGGATTGGAATTTTTACCAAAAACAATAAATGGCTTCTAAGGTGTCAATAGAGTTAACAAAGCTGTCAACAAATTTAATAAACTGTTTTCTAAACACTAATTGTTAGTAATATTTAGGAGTTGTTAGCTATTGTTTTTTAAACAGAAAAAACTTAAAAAGGTCTATTTTTATAATTCCAAAATATTTCAATCTGAGGCTAAGACTCTGCCAACAATTTGATTTGCAAGATAAATTCTCTAGTTTTTTAGCTAATTAAATAAAAAAACAAGTTTTTTTTAAACTAAAAGTAAGGAGCGACATTAAAAATTAAAACGAACAGAAATCACTCCGTATATAAAAGGGGCTATTCGCTAATCAACGCCCTGCTCTTTACGCTAAAGCTTGACTCTTTCTCTCAACTTTACTTTGTAAAACAGTAAAAAACTTTAGCGTAAAGAGCGGGGCGTTGAGGAGGGAACAGCCTCTTTTATACACAGAGTAATTTCTGTTCATTTTAAGTTTTAATGTCGCTCCTTACTTTCAGTTAAAAAAAAACTTGTTTTTTTATTTAATTTCTGAATGTTTTTAAATTAATTCATGTTTTGATTTTGGCTCTCTCGCACATGAATAATTAAAACGAAAATTGCATATTAATTTATTTTTTGGCTAAATGGCTTTCTCAAAGTTTTGATTGGACGAATTTAAGAAAAAAAGGAGTGGAGAAGTAGGCCTAGTTACCATCCAAATTATTTGGTTACTAAAAAGGCAACTAGAACTTTTAATTTTACAAACTTTCTTATCAGTGAAAATATACGTAACTTACGAATTAACTTACATAACCAACTTCTAAATTCATATGTTTTTATTACGTATAAGAGGGGGTTCACCCCCTCGTCAATACCTCGCTCTTTACCCTAAAGCTTAAATTTTTCCCAATTCTTAAGAATGACCCCTGAATCACAAAGGCCATAGAATAAATAGTTGAAATCAATAAAATTACTTTACCGGAAAGAGCAAAGTATTAGGACTATTGAGCCGGGTTGCTCACTACTACAGTTCGTTACCACGAACTGTTTGTCAATGCCTTATAGCTTCTAAAACTGGAATTCTTAGGGATTAATTTCTTTTTGGAGAGCAGAAACACTGCTAGAATAAGGTGCCAAACAAAAGATTAAGCATAACATAAACTCTAAATTCATTCTTTATACAATATTAACACATAAAATGCATGTTAAGAATCAAAATATAAAACACAACTTTGGTTCAAAAAAATTAATTACTTTCAATGGCATAGGTCAACTAAGCTAATAAGAAAAAGGAGAGACTAAAACTTTACAATGCAGAAGATGGAGGGTATATCTTGAATAAAACAGGTTGTAAAGTAGGAGACAGTGACTTGGAGAGGAACGTTAAGAAACACAGCTAAAAACACTAGTGAATATACCTAGAACTGTCTCGAATAGAGGAGAGGATGCTACAGTCATAGATTATACAAGAATTAGCAGAAAAGTAAGGAGAGTAAATAAGCCATTACATAGTTAGTGTGAATCAAGGTGAGGTGAACTAGTGGTCATGAATAATATTCCCATGAACAATAAGTAGCTTTTTGCTACTTATTCTTCTCTGGGTATATAATGCTTGATGTGGTATAAGCCAAGAGAAGGACCTGTAGACCTATAGAAGAAAACCTGTTAAAAAAAGTGATTCTTTGTAATTTACATAATAATTATAGCTAACACATTCTACATGCAGCCCTGCTCTACTTTAGCCCCAACCCTCCTAATATGGAAATCTATAGCTGAAATTACATATTTTCTATTGATTCTGCCAATCTATTTCTCAACCCTAGTACCTGTTAACTGAAGCAACTGTGGCAAAACAAGAACTGAAAAACAAGTAAAAGGTGGCAGAAAACATTGGAAATATATAACTTGTGCTATATATTTGTAAATTAGGCATGTTAGGGGTATATTTTTTGTTGTTCATATTTTAACTTACAAATAAAGTGAATATACCACTTGATACCTTTTTGTATGTTCTTTACAAATATAATAATTGCTTCTATTGCAAGTTCAAATTTAAGCACTTTTTGACCTTACTTAACCTAACAAATTTTGGCAGTGAAAAACATACATTATTTTGTCAAAAAAATGAGAAAAAACACATACTTTAATTGAAAATTTGGCATCAAAGAAGAAGAAAAACAGCATAATATTACAAAATTTATTAATCCAACTTAGTTGAGGAAAATCAGTGCTCATAGATTATACAACATTTAAAAAATGGATTAATAATGAAACAGTAAGTTTGAGACCAATGTTTTAGGCTTTTTTATACCCAAAAACTATTTGGGTATATTTTGGTCATTTTCAAGAGCCCAAAAAGATTTTAAATTTGAACTTGCAATTGGAGCACTTACTATGTTTGTAAAGAACATAAAAAAGGCATCAAGGGGTATATTCACTTTATTTGTAAATCAAAAATATGAACAACAAAAAATTTACCAATTATTAGTATAGCTGCATGATTTTCCCCTGGGTATGTAGGCTAAGTGGAAGGTCACTTATACCTGATCCTGTCCCTAATGTTTTTACTTGGTTGAAAAAAATCCAAAGAAAGTTCCCATTGAAAAGGAAAGAGACCAAAAGTGATATTGAATTTGTCATAGCTTGGAGGTTTGCCCATTCAGTCTGTTTAAAGAAAACAGACTCATAATTGAAGCTTTGTTCATTTCAATCTTAGGGATGATCTACATTTGTGACACTTCATTAAATGGTTGTAAAGGGATACTTTTATTTATTTGTATTGTTTGTTTTCTACATGATTTTTTAAATCTTTAAACTGATATACATTTCTTACAGATTAATTAGTCACACCACAATTCCATTTGCAAGTTTTAGCCAACTTTGTAACCCTGGTCTCAAAATTGCATATAAATTTATTGAAGCTAGGAAACATAGAACTCCTCTCTGTTTAAAAGAAAATGGATGGACATAAGTAGGTTTTAATACACTAAAGTCCTAAGGCCATGGCAATTAAAACAAAACAATAAGATTAACTTTAAAATGCTTGACATTACGTAAATATAACATTCACAAAGAAAAATCATTCACAAAATTTTACTTTTGTGCTCAGTTGCCAACCTGACCAATTGTCCTAAATTTTTAAACCTTGCAAAACATTCACCAGCTACCTCTTATGACCTACACTCTTATCTGTACATCAACAATTCATTGAAAAGGAAGGACCACCTTACTGGCATTTCTTCCTTTGTACTTTTATTTAATGGGTTTAAAAGAAATCTTCTATGGCTAAGTAAGAAGCCCAGTAAAGGACCAGGTGGTCCTTTAGCCAGGAAGTGCAATAGGAAGCAAGGGGCCAGTCATCGTATGCTTTTGCATGCCCTTCCTGCTTACTGACCCCAGATTTCTCTAGGTAACCTGTTAAGTTTGGGCCAATTCTGGCTGAAGTTACAGAGTCATGTCACTGACCTTTGTCCAAATAAACTGCTAATGCCAGGAATTAAACCTGTGCTCTTTGGATAAAGGATTCTCAACCTAGAGTGCCAGCCACTTAGGAAGGAACACAAATGTCACCAGAGAACAAAATTTATTTGGAAAAAGAAAATATTGAAAAAAAACAACTCAAGTCATAGTTGCTCCCATTTTTCACTACTGTCCCACAAACAATATGTATTTTATTTAGACAAATAAATTTTAAGACAGGTATCAACAAAACTCTATCAGGGATTGTATTTACTTAAGATACTATCAGCAATATGAATGCTTAGTTTTGTGATATTCTAGTCTTGAAATAATAAAAAAAGAGAAATTATATGTTCTATTTGTTTTCCACCAGCCCATTGGAGAAAAATCATTTGTGACAACAATATACCCATGGTTGGCTCAGAATCTCTCTAAAATGCTTTAAACAGAAGGAATTTTAAAAACAATTATACTGATCAGCAAGAAGAATATTAACATAACTCTCCAAACTTGGCACTTTTTAAGACAATTTTTAGCAAAGCAAGTGCAAAACTTTAATGGTGTTCTATGTCATCAAAAAAAAAAAAAAAACCCATTAAAATGTGTCAGATGTATTTTGATATAAGATGCCTCAAAGACTTTTAGTTGAATCTATGAAATAAAGGGCCAGGTATTCCTTTACATTTTATACAACATGTAAAAAGAAAAACAGTTCAATTTTTTTCACAAAAGAAGGAGCTATATGTAAAAAAATAAATGTATTTTTAACAGAAAGCAACTGACATCAATGAAATCAAATATAACAAAAATCCATGGAGAATAAATAATATCAGCCATATATTTAACCTATAATGAGATGGCATAAAAGATTATTTCTAAAATTAGAAAAAACCAGTGATATGGCTTTAAGTTCTGCTCAATCAACAGGAATTGTCTTTTCAGAACTAAGGCCAGAGAAAAAGAAACTGATAACCAAAACATAAGGCACCAAAAAATTTCAGGGCCCTCTAGAGGGAACAGAAGTAGAGGTAGGTAGCCTACTTCAAAAAACCTTCCTGGGACATACTTTAGCCTGTAGACACATGCCTGAAAGTTTCATTTTCCTAGCCTAACCTCTTTCAAAGATAGCCAAAAGTAGAATTTTACCCCTACTTTACCTTAAAAATCCAGTTTCAATAGCAATCTTAACAAATATAGACTATATAAAAGGCTATAGGTATTGGCCTAATCATTCTAAATTTTTTCAACTAAAAATTACATGATGGTTTAGAAACTAGGCCTATTTGATATAGTAATATTTGACTAACACACCAATGTGATAGCTGCCTTCCTAAGAACCAACCTTTTAAATAACCAAAAAACTTTTCTTCTGACTCCTTATGAAGCTTAGCCTATGCAAGACGGGCCTAGAACACCAAAAACCTTTTGGATCCTAAGGAATATGCATAAGATTACTTACAGGTCACTGAAAAGCTAAGATTATTTCCACTATTTACAGTTTCCTTGTCTTTTCTCTAGACTTAACGGTTTCACATGTTTATCCATTTAAAAAAATATGACGTCACGTGTCCTCAACGGACAAGTAATCCTGAGGGTTCAAGGGGGTAATTCGACTAAAGGCCTTTTTTCGCGTCAACCAAAGAGACTGTTTGAGCTCAACCACTCGGTGTGGTTGAGCTCAACCGCTGTTTTTGCGTGAAACAGTGACAAACCAGGTTGTCATGAAAAGTGATTTTGCGTGAAACAATTGACTGGTTGAACTCTAATTTAACCAGAACTGTCATTGTTTTTAACCGTAGGGTTCTACCATTCATAATTGTTGGTTGACCTTTTCAGGCGTAGATTTCGAAAAGAAGAATTCGTAGGCTATAAATAAGTCTATATAAAATAAGAATTATAAGCTGACAAATAGAATTCTAGCCACGCAAAAGTAAGGTTTAATTTTGTTTTTTTTCGTATTAGGGATATTTGGATAAATGTTGGGTTATATCCTGCAATTTGATTCACATAGGCCTTAAGACAGGAAGTCAAGAGTTTGAATATGCTTCTGAAAACTTATGTAGATACTTGGAAATCTTTGTTTCATCCTTTTGATGCCCTAGACTTGACCTTAGCTTGGTAATTTGGCTTCAGAGATAAAACCTTGATGAAGCAAGACCCTAGTGGTTATAAAGCATTGTTAATCCAATTACTATTCTTACTAGATGCTTCAAGATGTGTTGCATCTTTGTCAGAACTCTTTACATTTCAGCCTTACCCTATAGGGCCATGGATAAATTTTCAGGTCAAACTCTAGTTTGGCTACTGTTTGCTATCTTAGAAATGGGTTAAGTCAGGAAAATAGAACTTCCAGTAATGAATCCAAAGCAAAAAATACGTAAAATTCTAGTTTAGCTAATTTTCATTATCTTGGAAAGGGAATAGGTTACAAGAATGAAACTCAGTAGTTAATCCAGGGTCAAAAACACTCTGGGAAGGTACTGCCAGGCTTCTATGTCAACCCTTTTCTGATTTCTAAGTCTTAGATAATTGCTTACTCAAAAGGTCTATACCTATACTATTGAAATTTTGACAAAACAAGATTTACTTTAATTTTTAATTATCAGTTTCTTTTACTCTGGCTTTAGCTCTTAAAATGCAATTCCTTTTATTTGAGTAGCATTTTAAGCCATATCAATATTTCTTTTTCAAGATTTAGGAAATGTCTTTGCATATCTTTAAAACCTTATAAAGTGGATTGAGGAAAGCTGTGAAACAGTTTCTTTGTACTCCATGTAAGCAGACCTTCCCAGAACATACTTTAGCCTTTAGACCCATCCCTGAAAGTTTTTTTTTCAATCTCACCCCCTGGTGCTCTTTTACACATTGTATAAATTGTGAAGAAATGCCTGCCCCCTTGCTAAAAGTCTTAGAAGTATCTTATATCAAAATACACCTGATACAGTTTAATTTTTTAGAGATGACACAGAATAGCATTAAAGCTGAGTATTTGCTTTGCAAGAAATGTGTCCCTTCTGTTGTAAAGCATTTTGGATAGACACTAATCTAACCATGGACATATTGCTGTTGCAGATGGTTTTGCTTAAAATGGTTTGGAAAACAAATAGCAAATGTAAATTTGCTTTTTTATCATTATTTAAGACTAGAATATCACAAAGCTATGCAATCACATTGCTTGTTGTATCTTAAGTAAATACAATCCCTGATGGAGTTTTGTTGATACCTGTCTTAAAATTAATTTGTCTAAATAAAATATATTGTTTATGGGACAGTAGAGAAAAGCAACAACCATGAATTGAGTTTTTTTCAATATTTCTTTTTTCAAATAATAGTTCTCTGGTCACATTTGTGTTCCTTGCTAAGTTGTTGGCACTCTGGTTTGGGAATCCTTTGTCCAAGGGGTACAGGTTTAATTCCTGGCATTGCTAGTGTATTTGGTTTTTACCAGCTAAGTATTCACCATGCTAGTTTGCATCTTAAGTAAAGCAATCCCTGCTGGAGCTTTGTTGACACCTGCCTTACAATAACTTGTCTAAGTAAAATACAATGTGTATTGAAGATTAGTGAAAATGGCTGTAAATCCATCTTGTTTTTTTTCAATATTTTTTTTTTAATAGTTGTTCTACTCTGGTTGTAATAATGTTTTTGGCTAAGTGGAAAGCACTCTTAGTAAGAAATCCTTTGTCCATGGGGTACAGGTTTGATTCCTAGTATTGCCTGTTTATTTGTTTTAAATGGGGGTCAGTGATGTTAGACAGATCTAAACCAGCTCTAAATAGGCAAATGGAGAAATATGCAAAAGGTAAGCAGGGAGGGTGTACAAAAGCACAAGATTTCTGGCCCCCAGCCCTTAATTGCAATTCTTGGCCAAAGGGTCACAAAGTGGAAATTAGCACTGCCAGTTTAGACCTTGATGTGTCAGTGCTGCCATACTTACTTACTTGCATATTGGTGTTGAGTTTGCCCACATTTTATCTTCATTACTATCTAAAATCATTTAGACATTCAGCAAACTGTCTCAAACCACAATTAGTATTGAATAGTTTTTGGGCCTTACTGACTTTCCCTTTATAGCAAAGGTTTATTGTTGTGTATAATGTAGATATTTTAAAGTAATCAATCATTAAGAAGTCCCGTTTAGTTTTATCAAGTTTTTGAGTAATAAACCTTTTTAATTACCTTAAAATATTTATTCAGGTCCTTTACTATTGGCTGCCCTTTATATTACAATAATGATTGAAAGATATTGTGGCAACTAAAAATTTGGATAATCCAACGTATTTTACCATCTTAAGGTTGTTTACAAAGGTGTATGAAATATTTAAGTACTGACTTAGCTACAGAAAACTTCTAGATATAATAAAATGTAAGCAAGATGGCTCTTACTTTGACCATATCTATGGAAGCACTAATGAGAAAGTGGGTTATTTGATGCATTTGTAGGATTGAGTGAGATGAGAAATGAAGTGTAGAGTGCTTGATGAGAGATGGCTGGTGAATGTGATGAGGGATGAATGTTTTGCAAGATTTTAAAATTTTGGACAATTTCTCATGTTGACAGTAGAGTGCAGAAGCAAAATTTGGTAATTTTTTTTCTTTGTTTCTGTTTGACAATGTTGAATATTCTAAAGTGAAGTTTCTTTTTTGTTTGGAATTGTGATGGCCCTAGGGCTTTAGTGCAATACAAATTACTAATGTTTATTCACTTTCTATAAACAAACACAAGGTCTATGTCTCCTAGCTTTAACAAAGTCAAATGTAATTTTAAGACCAGGGATTTCAAAGTAGGTCAAATGAACTTCTGGTAAGAATGAGCAATTTATGAAACATCTAGATTTAAAAAAAGTCTTTTAGACAACAAAGAAGACAATTGAATAAAGAAAAGTACCTTATATCATAATTGTTGTGCACCCTTAAGATAGAAATGAACAAAGCTTCAATTAAGATTCTGTTTTGTTTAAACAGACAGAAGGGACAAACCTCCAAGCTTTGACAAATACAATCTCACTTTGTGGCTACTATCTTTTCAAAGGGGACTTTCTTTGGATTTTTTCTATCCAACTAAAACTGAAAAGGACAGCATGATATACAAGTGACTTTCCAATTACCCTCAATAGCAAGAGAAAATCATTAAGTTAGGCTATGCTTTATCTCAATCCCCCTCCCAATGTACAGAAATATGGCTCAAATTTCATATTTTCAATGCATTAAACCTCCTGTCACCTGTTTTTCTAGTTATTGTTTGTCACATTTGTTTAATTTACAGCTACATGGGATGAAGTTAGAGAGACAGATTGACAAAACAAATGGAAAATAGGAAATTTCAGCAATACATTTTTATATTGGGAGGATTGAGGGGTAAAGTAGAGCAAAGTTGAATATAAAATGTGTTACCAGCTATTATTCTAAAAATTATGAAGCATGAATTTTTTTTTATTATGTTTCTTTCTCTTCAGGTCTTTCTCTAGGGCTTTACCAAATCAAACATTCTATGCCCCAAAAAATTAGCAACAAGGTATAGTCTATATACAAAGGCTTATGTTATTTAACTATGAATATGGAATTTATATGGCAATCAGGAACTGGATACAGGCTAAAGCAAGTAAAAAAGAAAGAAAAAACTTCCCTAGTTAGCTCAGGAGACTTTTAATAGATTACTCTTCAGATAATTGCCTATGATACATAATTTAAATATTTACCCCTGTACGTAGGGCGTTAAAACAATCTATCACAATGTAAGATACAGTATATTTAGATATGATGCTGATTTACAAATTCCAGGATTCTTTGTTGTAGTTTTCATAATTTTGTTGATAAAGTTTTATATATTCATCATATTTTATTTTATGTCATTAACATTAGTCAAACTAAACTTCTCAATAGAACTTGAATGTGGTGGCTATAATGCACAAGTACTGCAAAAATCTTACAACACATTATGTGTTATGGTAACTGTTCAGTGAGAAAAAAACTATTTTCCTAGTTTAGCTTAATTTGTTATATTTTTGTGCTTATCAGAAATATTTTGTTAATTTTAGGCAGCTGTCCCCCCAAAAAAAATTCTTAAACATTTGCTGGTTTATACTTAACTAGTATTCTACTGAAAACAAAAATTAATATATATTTTGTATTGAAGAAATATAAAGTCCTTTGGATTTTTTTTTATTAAGATTAAGCAGTTTGCTACTTTCTTTTGTTAGGCTAATCCTGTAATAGTGCTTTGTTGTGAAGAGCCAAAATTTGTAGGGATTGCAAAGGCTAGCCTGAACAATATGTTATTACAAATTATTAGGTTAAACTTCTGTTTGGTAAAATTCTATTTTAGATAAATTTGTATTATCTTGAAAAAGGTTTAGGTTAGGAAAATGAAACTTTTAGGGATGGGTCTAGAGACTAAACTATATCATGGGAAAGTATTTTGGAGCATCTAACTCTACTCTTTCTCTCTCTTAAAAACGTTTGCCTTAAATTACCTTAAATCACATTGTCTAATGAAATAAGGATTAAATCCTGTAGAATTGCTGGTTAGTGATGATGACAGTTGGAAATCTCAATATTTGGTCCACACCCTTAAAAATGCTTGTGTTATAAAAGTGAAACCCTTGCAAAATAAATCTTCTACTTAAATGACAAGAAAAAAGCGTTTTTAGTGTCATAACTTTGCTCAATTTCAATTTATGAAGTTTCCAAGATTTGGAAACTTTCAGGATATACATTTCCCTATATTTAAATACGAAACACTGATATGGCTTAAAATTCTACTCAAATAACAAGAATTGCATTTTCAGAGCTAAAAGCAGAGAAACAGAAACTGCTTTCTGAAAATTAAGGTAAGATGTTGTTTTACCAAAATTTTAATAGTTACAGACCAGTCCAGTATGCAAAATTCCAAGATTTAGAAACAGAAGAGGGTTATCACATAAGCTTAGCAATAGCTTCTCAGAGTATGTTTTTAGCTATGGATTAATCACTGAAAGTTTCATTCACCTAACATAACCCCAATCAAAGATAGCAAAAAGTAGCTAAACTGGAATTTGACTGGAAATTTAATCTATAGTCTGGTAGGCTAGTAGAATTCCAAATCAAAACAAAAAGAAGTCAAACTAGAATTTTATCCTCTGTTTAGGGTAGCTCAACAAAGCTAAAGTCTTATCATTTAGGACTTTTTTATAGATAATTTTGCTTTTACAGTATGAATACAACATTTTCCAATATATTACCTGAACAATTTAACCCAAGATTCCACTAATTCAGACCCTTCCTATCTCTTCAAATATACCAGAGAGTATGCTAGATCATTTTTCAATTCTCTCTGACCTCAAACTAATGTGAAATATGTCAAATCCGGAGGAAATTAGCCAGTGCTAAATCATTTAATTATAATAGAATGACACTCTTAACACTATACGGATGTTTTATGTTTGAAATTTTTTGCCCAAACCGACAAGTAAAAAGTGTTTTCGCGAACCAGTTTTGTTTGAGCTCAACCATATGTAATTTTTTCCGTTTTTGCGTTAAACATACAAGCTGGTTAAACCAAAGCTGTCATTAGTTAAACCAGCTGGTTGACGCGAAAAAAGGCCTTAACCTCTGAAGTCGTGTGCGTCTCATAAAACGCTTGAATTCGTCAGATAAGTAACCGGACAAGTATAAGAACACGGGGATCATCAAGAAAGAAAGGAAGATTTAATGAGATAGGTGGATAATTAAACTGCATTGAAATTACTGGGATCTACCACTTGTAAAAACTAATTAGTATTTAACTGTTTCTTTTTTTTTGCTTTTCTAACTTTCAGTTACTTATTGAAAACTAGGAGACTACTTTGTACGACCATGAAGCCCTATTCATCAGCCTAACCTTAGGCTCAGTCCCATATAAATAGATTGCCTAGCCACAGTGAAAAAGTTTGCTTAAAATTGAGATAGTGAGATTTTTTCAATCTTTGAAATAACCTTGGTAAATAAAAACTGTCAGTAATAGGCCTAAATTAGATTTAGAGCCTCAGCTGTGTCTTAAAATAAATCATGTGCATAAGCTCATACAGCTTCTCCAACCCTGTTTTTTAGTCACAGAAGATTATGCAGAATATTCTTAAAATTTAGGGTAGGGCTAGCAAGAACAAATCTAGCCTAAACATGGGTTCTGAATTTGAAATGAGTATAGACATAGGTTACTTTGCCTCAACCCTAGGTTTTAAAAATACAATTTTGGGTTTAGCTTAAATTGGGTTTTTGTCTTTTTTCATATTTAAGACAAATTCTGGGTAAAGGTCTAGATTAGGGGCTATTCAGAAAGGAACATGCTAAGAAAACAATTCTTGTGTAATAATAGGCCTATACAGAATAGTTGTTGTTAACACATTGATAAATTTTTAGGTAAGTCAACTTGCATTTTACATCTACCACACTGTTGTTCTTGATCTGTTGTAAAACCAGTTTCCTTTGTGCACTAACAAATAATTAGCTTGGGTAAAATTGTAGCAGTTGATATAACTGACTTACCAGTAAAGTGAACATACCATTTGATGCCTTTTTTATGCTCTTTACAAATATAATAATTGCCTCTGCTGTAAATTCAAATTTAAGCACTTTCTGGGCTCTTAAGAATGATAAGTTATCAAAAAATTACCCTATGACAATTTATATAAATGACTTAACAATAAAGTGAACATACCACTTGATTCCTTTTTTTTATTTTCTTTACAAATATAATAATCACTCCTACCACAAATTAAAACTTGAGCTCTTAAAAACAACTAATTTTCAATTAAAGTATAAGTTATTGCTTGTTTTCCATAAAATAATACTGTGATCAGCACCATCAAGTATGCCAACAAATGTGGACACATAAGCAAAATTATATTAATAACTATGGAACCCATCAGGGGGAGATCACCTCCCCACCAGCTGAATGATGCTGCCTTACATTTTATGTTTTTGTTTTGAGATTTCCATTATACAGCATTGGAAGTGCCAAATACACCAGGAAAGCCCCCCCCCCCAAAGTTCAGTATATGGGCATCCATGTTAAAAACAGAAACATGTTCTAATGGAGATTGCATCTCTAAAAATAAGAAAAATCTTCTGGTTCTGACTACATTAATCCTCATATCCTGAATAAATGTCAAGCAGTCTGGTTTTGGCCACTATCCTACTATTCAACCTATCATTGAGTTTTTCCAGACCACTGCTGTAGAAGTTTAATTGTTTGTTATAACCCAAGCACCTATAAAAAGAAAAAGCAATATGTACAAGCAAGCAAGCAATCACTCATACAAGGAAGAATAAATGAAACACTATAAATAAGACACTAATGCAAGCAAAGCAAGGTGAGTATTCTACATCTCCTCTTCTTTATAAGCTACTACTTCAAAGATCCAAGGGAATGACAGGTTTGACTAACTGACCAGAACAAGTGGTATATCTGGTATCTCTTGGCATCTGGGTAGAGACATCCTCATTGCTCTGTAGAGGTACAGCTATAGGCCCTGGAGTTCTAAGGGCAAGAGGAGACGTTAATGCTTGCTCTAGAGATGACAGATCCGATAGTACTTGTGGCAACGGTGTGGTTCCAAATGGCGAGACCTTTCCAGCTCCAAATGATGGGCCATCAAAGATGGGTCTTGGTGAGGGATGAAGAGTATTATCTGTTTTGGTCCCTAGAGGATCATCAATTGGACTCATTTGGGGCCTGATGTGTCATCGGTTCCTCCAATAAGTTGAGCCATTTTGAGTCTTCACCAGATATGAGCAGGGAGCATCTTCAAAAACTTTGATTAGCAATGCTCTTTCCCACCTCTTTTTGTCACTAAGTTTGACCCAAACTGGTTGCCCTTCCTTCAATGCAGTCAGTGATTTTGCTGTTCAGTCATGGTAAGATTTCTGAATTCCTTGTTTCTTTTGTTTGTTGAATTCAAATGACAAGTAAGGCACTATTTTTGGTTCAAGTTGTGATGAAATCACCAGTAGTACAGAACAAAGCTGGCAACTCATCAACAATTCTGCAGGTGAGTGGTGACTATCATCAATTGGTGTGTTTCAATATTCAAGGATTGCTAAGTATGGATCCGATTTGTCCTCTAGTGCCTTTGACATGAGTTTTTTGGCAGTTTGGACTGTCTTTTCAACAAGTCCATTAGCTTGTGGATATTTCAGACTGCTTTCGTGGCTAAAGTCCCATAATTTGGCAAATTGCTCAAATTCTGATGACAGAAAATTTGGAGCATTATCAGATGTAAGTAATTTTGGTATTCCATGGCAACTAAATTGGCTCTTTAATTTAACAATGATAGCTGATGATGTCAATAAGTCAAGCTTATCAAGCTCAAAGAATTGACTATAGTAGTCGACAGTGATAAGATACTGGCGATTTTGCCAGTTGAAGATGTCAATGGCAATGTGTTCCCAGGGTAGCTTTGGGATCTCTGAGCATATAAGTGGCTCTTGCTGCTGCTTGTCATGAAAGGCATTGCATGCATCACACTGGGATATATATGAAGTGATATCTTTTGTGATACCAGGCCAGAATACAACAGTCCTAGCGTGCTGCTTGGTTTTGGTGATGCCAAGATGTGATACATGCAATTGTTGTAGGATCTCATGCTGCATGGATGGGGGCACTACAACTCTTATCCCCTTCAAGATTATGCCTTGGTTGACTACAAGTTTGTCTCTGTAGTTCCAGAAAGTCAAACAGCTGGAATCACACTGTCATCGAGATAGGGGCCATCCATAAAGTATAGTCTGGCTTAATTTTCGTAATTCAGTACAGGTTGCATTCCTGATTTTTTCCAAATTCCCATTAGCTATAGGTAAGTTTTTGAAGAGTGTATGGACAAAGACTTCTACTTGTTTCTCGTTTTCATTGTTGAGGTCAGGTGTGAGCAACCTTGACAGGGTGTCAGCCACAGGTATTTCAGAACCTGGTCTGTATACAAATTTCAAACTATATGGCTGTATTCATAGCATCATGCGTTGTAGCCATGGTGGTGCTTTGGATATCGGTTTTACAAGGATGCTTTCTAGAGGTTTGTGGTCTGTTGTTATTGTTACGGTTCTGCCATATATATACTGGTGGAAATGCTTGCATCCAAATACAACTGCCAGCAATTCCTTCTCTATTTGTGAATACTGCTGCTCGGTTTCACTCATTGAATGTGAGCCAAAGGCAACAACATTATCGTCAACTGGTAGTACTGCGCCTAGACCATGCTTTGATGCATCTACTTTTACCTCTATGTTTTCGCACTTTGGGTCAAAGTATGCTAAGTTGCTGCAAAGGGCTGACTTTATCTTTGAAAATGCCTTTTCAAGAGCTGGTTTCCATTTGTACTCATCAGCCCGTGCTAGCTCTCTTAGGCTTTTGTTTAATGAGGACAAGTTTGGTATGTACCTCGACAGGTAGTTAAGCATGCCTAGAAGTTTTTGAAGCTGCTCACTGTTTTCTGGCGGTGGCATTTCCGTAATAGCCCGAGTTTTTTCGGGGTTGGGCTTTATTCCTTCCGAGGTCAGAAGATGCCCAAAGTATGGGATGCTCTCTGCACCAAACACACATTTCTCTTGGTTAAACTTAACATTTTTCTCACGCGCACGTTCTAGTGCTGCCTTCAGTCTTTCATCATGTTCACTATCATCAGCACCACAAATGACTATGTCATTGACTATTAGGCCTAGATTGAGGTTTTCAAAGGCCTCTTCCATTTTTCTCTGGAAATCGTCTTGTGCTGAGTTTAGGCCAAAGGGGTACCTTTTGAATTTGTAACGACCATAGATGGTGTTAAAAGTTGTCAAGTCGGATGATTCATCATCATGCATCATTGACCAGAATCCACTAGTGGCATCAAGTTTGGAGAAAATCTTAGCTCCAGCACACCTCTGGGTGATGCTCTCGAATGTTGGGATCGGATAATGTGGTCTTTTTAGGTTCTTGATCAGGTCCATGGGGTCCAGACATATCCTTAAGTTCCCATTTGCTTTCTCCACTATTACAACAGAATTAACCCAGTCAGTAGGCTTTGTAACTTTCTCAATGATTTTCATCTGTTCCAGGTGATCGAGTTCAGCCTTTAATCTTTTCTCTAATGCAAATGGTACACGTTTTGGGGGTTGAACTGTAGGAACTGCTCCTTCCTTCAGCGTCAGCTTACACACGCCAGGAAGTTGGCCAATACCCTCAAAGACATCAGCGTATTGGTCTATCATGATCTTGATTCGATCAGGGCAAGGTTGCATTGTTTGCACATCAAATATGAATTTGACAAGACCAAGATCAACACTGGTTTGCCTACTAATTATTGGCACTTTCTGAGTGTCAACCACGAAGAATTTGTGCTTCTGTCCAGGCCTATCTTTGTATTGTATTTCAGCTTCACACACTCCATATACGTTCAACTTCCCATTGGTATAGCTTGTCAGTATACTGTTGGTTTTGTTTAGTGTGGGATGGGGACAACATCTCTCATATTCCTTAAATGGAAGTATGTTGGCATCTGCTCCTGTATCAAGCTTGAAGCTGATGTACTTCTTTTGTGTACTGAAGTACAGATCAATGTGATGGTCTTTGGTTTGATTCATTGAATGAATTGAATCAATATACAACTCGCTTCCCGAGCAAGGGGAGAAGTCTAATGCATGTATATCCTGAGAACCAGAGCTTGTTCCTGCAATTCCTAGCTGGTGAACTGTTTTACTCTTGCAAACTCTAGCATAATGGTTAATCTTACCACACTTTGAGCATGTTTTTCCTTTTGCGGGGCACTTGTGTCCACGGGAATATTGTCCACCACACATATAACATTCAGGATATTTGCTCACAACATCGACTTCTTGTTTGATAGCTGTCTTGTGCTCAGCCTCATTCATAGTTAGTAGTTGTGCTTGGGTTTCTTCCATTGCTTGGCTTGTGTTAATGGCAGTAGTTAGAGTGAGTGTTGATCCCTGTGTAAGCAACTTTTCTCTGATTCTGTCATTTCTTATACCAAAAACTAGCCTGTCCCTGACCATTTCATCTTCTGAATTCCCAAATGAGCAGTCTTTTGCTAAGATCTTGAGACTTGTTACATATTGTTCAACTGTCTCTATAGCATCCTGGTTCCTTTTGTGAAATTTGTATCTGGCAAAAATGGGGTTTGCCATTGGTTCCACATAAGTGTCAAACTTTGCCAGGTATGCAGATACATTCTGTTCTGAGTCAGCAATAGTGAAGGTGTTAAATATATCCCTGCCTTTTTCACCAACCCATATGAGCAAGTATGAGCATTTCACAGTTTCTGCTTTACCACTAAGGAGGCCACTGAACATTAATTTTGCATGCTGCTTAAATCTATTCCATGAATGTTTCAAGTTTTGTGAATTCCAGTCGATCGTTGGTGTTGAGCAATGAACTGAATCCATCTTTACTTGGTTACTTCTGACACCATGTAGATGTTTAATTGTTTATTATAACCCAAGCACCTATAAAAAGAAAAAGCGATATGTACAAGCAAGCAAGCAATCACTCATACAAGGAAGAATAAATAAAACACTATAAATAAGACACTAATGCAAGCAAAGCAAGGTGAGTATTCTACAACCGCTGGATTGGAAAACTGGCCATATCATTCCTATATTTAAAATTGGTAGAAAGGACCTTGTGGTAAACTGTCAACCTATAAGCATAATATCAGTGGTTGTTAAAGTTCTTGAAAGAATAGTCAATTCTGTAGTTATCCTGTATCTTGAAGCAAATAATCTTTTGCAAAAATCACAGTATGGTTTTTGTTCTCAAAGATGAGTTAATACAAATCTCCTGGAATCATACAAACCCATGTGCATACTTAATTTTGAAGCCCTGGATATGCACCCCTAATCTATGAGATAAAGCCACTTCTCCTTATTATTTGTGTTTTCATCAATTTTATGGTACCCTAAGTGACATTTTAATGGCCTAACCATAGTGTTATGTCCTATATATTTAGACTTTGAAGTCTTGTGATTATATCTATGAATTCTCAAGGGAATATTGTGAACAAAGTAATTTCAAATCAAAAGTATTGATATTTTATTGGAGTATCAATATCTTATCATATCATAGGTATTGGATTGTATTGTAATATCAGAGTATATTGTATTGGAGTATCAATATGTATCAAAGGTATTGATACTGTCATCATTGTTAATATAAACAATAACAACAATAGTCCAACTGATAATTTAAATCAATTTATTGGATATTGGCTAAGTATGTTTTTCAATTTTGAAGTTGGAGTCATTTATTTATTTTTTGGGAGAAGTTTATTTGGAGTTTCCAATTTTTATACTAGGATTGTTTAACCTTTTGCTAATACATAAAGATCTCAATAGCCCACAAGCCATAGTAGCCTACATTGAATTAACACTATTCTGGATTTTAGTGTTGCTGATAGACTATTGATAGACATCAGTTGAGGATGTTGATGCATTCTGTTATTAGTGAATAAAACTAAGTGGCATGAAATAATAATTTTCCAAGGACTGAATGAACAAATTTAATATTCCCATATATTCATAGTGCTGGAAAAAATTGGACTTTACCCTGAAAGTATGGTTAACCAACATTTGCCTCTTTTTATACAGAGATAGTTGCAGTATAGTTGTCAACATTGTTTGGCCTTTGTTGCTCTTTTCTTCTTGTGGTGGTACCCACTAAATTGGAAAATTCTTAAACTGGACTACAGAATAAGTAACAGTGCTGTATTTGGTACCACCCACTGCTTTGAAAGTCTCTAAACTGTACATAGAATAAGTGACATTGAATAGAAACATACTTCTATTTTGAATAGAAACAGTGATGCCCCCAAAACCATTGATAAGTGTGTAACCTGCACTGCAAACTTAGATGAGAGTTCATCAGCACTTAACTGTTATGACTGTGAAAATTGGGTCTGTGCAGCTTGCCTAGAACTGCCTGACTCTATGACCTACTCAATAAAATGGTGGAGAAAATCAGTCTCAGGTGGATGTGTCTAGCATGCAAAGTACATCCTCAGAGTGCTTCACATCACAGTGCTTCAGCTGCCAAGATCAGCTGAAGCATCACTGAGACAGAGAAAATAGGGAAAACAATGTCATTGCTTATTGTATACAACCCTCCCAGGATGACAGCAGAGCTATTCTTGTCATCCTAGAGAAAGATTTTGGTATAAAATGCAACTCAGTAACCAATGTACAAAGACTCCTGCCCACTAAAAAGCAAATTTTGCAGAAATCTTTTGAGAAGAAAGGTAAAATACAATTTAGAAACAACATGTCCAGGGAAGACCATGCCTGCCATAAAACGTTTGTAGAATAGCTTAAAGCCAAAACTGCTGCTGGGGAAATAAACCTAGCCATCCATGACTTTCAAATTATGTCAAAAACAGACCAAGCCAAAGAGAAGCACCCCAGTCCCAGTTGGTGCCCATGCAGCACTAAGCCTGCATAATAAGGGACTTGTACATAGGGTTATAAATAAAGTGTCTAGCTATAGTGAGCATAGTAGAGGACTAAGTGAAAGTGTCCAAGACCTATGGCAAAGTTATTGTGTATTCTCAAGTGATGATGGGTTATCCCCAATGGCAACAGATACATCCTTGCCATTCACAACCACCAGTTCTGATGTCAAATCTCAAGAACTTCAGTCAGATGCTATCCCCTTTGAGCCAATTGAAGAGGATCAGCTGGTACCAAAACAGGAGTCAACATATAAGTCCAGACTTTTCTATTTCCCTATCTAATGTTGACCAACAAACAAACAAATTACAGGAACTTAGGAGTCTGGTGTACCAAAAGGACTATGACCTCGTTTTATTAACAGAAGTATGTCCTAAGAATTTAAGAACAAGGCTAGAAGATTCTCACATTGATATGCCTGGTTACCAAGTTGTTTCTAACCTTCTTTTTACAGGACACAAATGCAGTGTTCTAGCTGTGATCAAAAATACATATGCAGTACATGAGCTGAGCATTGAGGCAAATTCAGCCTCTGTTGAATCTGGATGGTTTGACTTTACTGATGAAGACCAGCACCAACACTCTCTCAGATTTGGTTGTATCTATTGAAGCCTGTCTTCACACTCAGCCATTGAGATTGAGAACACTCTTTCAGTAATGCTCTGTCAAGCTATTGAAAATTTTAAAGGCAATTTTATTATTGAAGTTGACTTCAATTTCCCAGAACTGATCTGGAAGGATGGGTGCCCTTGCTACTCTACTGCCAATAGCCTCATTAAAGCTACACCTTTCATTGAGATTCTACATGACCTTTCTGCCTACCAACTAATTGACCAACCCACTCAGTTTTACACCTCCCAACAATCCATGGTATTAGATCTGGTGTTTGTAAACAGAATCAATGCAATTCAGAAGGTAAACTATCTAACACCAGTTTAGA